>NC_058081.1:198519634-198763116 GCF_014858855.1 Bufo gargarizans | reverse complement strand
TTGGACAGTTCTATAGAGGGCAGGACGTTCCATTGTGCAAAATGCGGAACACACACGGCCGATATCCATGTTTTGCAAATTCGCAATTTGCGGGCAGCAAAAATGGCAACGGCCATGTGCATGAGCCCTTAAACAGTTTTCTCTGAAATGTCTCAGCTAGTAACCAGGGAGCATGGAAATGTTTCATGCTGGTTATATTTCGGCAGTATGAATCTCCTGACAGGCTCCCATTAAAGACTGACAACTAGGTTTTGTACTAAAATATTAGCATGTCTCAATCATTTAGCATACACTAGGAATAAAAACTGTGCACATATTCATACAGAAGCATAAACCCACCTGTTATTGATAGCCAATGGCTTGTTCTTATTGTTTGGTGAGATTTTGTCTTGTAGGAAAAGGAAATGTGCTGCCAAGATCTGAGCAAGAATCACAGCTATCATGATGATTATTCCCAACCTACAACACAAACACCATTAAAGATCATCAGTAGAGATGAGCGAATTTACACTTATGAAATTCATTCACCCATTGTTTACTGGTAAAAGGTGAATTGCGTTATGGATTCCGTTACCACGGACCATAATGCATAGGATTCTTACACTGTATAACCGAAGATCTGAAAAATCAGCATTCCTTTCCCCTCTTTGATTGGGATGACAAACCAGAATGTTATAATCAGACTTTTCAAGAAGAACATGATGTGCAGTAGAAAGTATCCTAGGAAACATAGAAAAGACAGCATGAGATGGTGACACTTTCCACATGGTGTCCATGGGATTCAAATAGTTATCTATACTGGATCCCCCAAGAATAAATCAGAAGACTAAGGCTACTTTCACACTAGCGTTCGATCGGATCCGTTCTGAACGGATCCGATCATATTAATGCAGACGGAGGCTCCGTTCAGAACGGATCCGTCTGCATTAAAATGGCAAAAAAAAGCTAAGTGTGAAAATAGCCTCGGACGGATCCGTCCAGACTTTCAATGTAAAGTCAATGGGGGACGGATCCGCTTGAAGATTGAGCCATATTGTGGCATCTTCAAACGGATCCGTCCCCATTGACTTACATTGTAAGTCTGGACGGATCCGCACGCCTCCGCACGGCCAGGCGGACACCCGAACACTGCAAGCAGCGTTCAGCTGTCCGCCTGTCCGTGCGGAGGCGAGCGGAGCGGAGGCTGAACGCCGCCAGACTGATGCAGTCTGAGCGGATCCGCTCCATTCAGACTGCATCAGGGCTGGACGGCTGCGTTCGGGTCCGCTCGTGAGCCCCTTCAAACGGAGCTCACGAGCGGACACCCGAACGCTAGTGTGAAAGCAGCCTAAGTGCATGTATATTTTCTATCATTATGCCAGTATCTATAACTAGAACAGTTACCGTATTTTTCGCCCTATAAGACGCACCGGCCCATAAGACGCACCTAGGTGTTAGAGGAGAACAATAAGAAAAAAAAAAATTTTCATTACACCTCAGGTCAGACCCCCAATGTTAATCAGACCTCAGCTCAGACCCCCAATCAGATGTCAGCTCAGACCCCAATGTAAATGACCCCCAATCAGACCTCAGATAAGAGCCCCATGCCTTTCATCAGCCTCCATGCCTCTCATCAGCCCCCATATCAGCCCCTATGCCTCTCATCACCCCCCATGCCCCTCATCAGGCCCTTTGCCTCTTATCAGCCCCCATTATCAGTCTTATGCCTCTTATCAGCCCCATTATTGTCCCTTATGCCTCTCATTCTTCCCCATATTATCCCTTATGCCTCTCATCAGCCCCCATTATCAGCCTTATATGACTTTCATCATCCCCATTATCAGCCCTTGTGCCTCTTATCAGCCTCCATTATTATCCCTTATGCCTCTCATCAGCCCCCATTATCAGCCCTTATGCCTCTCATCACCCCCATTGCAGCCCCTCCTTATCAGATCAGCCCCAAGCAGCCTAATTTTATGAAATAAAAAAACACTCATCTCTCCTGCTCCTGGACGCTGCCGCTCCTCACCGCCCGCAATCTTCTTCCTCCTGCTGTCGGCTGTGCTGTAAACTGGCACGCACAGCATGAGGTCACAGAGCGCCCTCATGCTGAGCGCAGCCACTGCATAGCCGTGGACCAGGAAGCGGTGAGTACAGAGCCTTCACCGCTTCCTGGTCCTCCGGTACTAATGAGCGTTTCCATAATGTAAGCACTTAGTAGTATTTGCCCCATAAGACACAGGGGCATTTTCCCCCCCACTTTTGGGGGAAAAAATGCATGTCATGGGGCGAAAAATACGGTAAATAACCTATGTTCTAATATACTATAGAACAGGAATCAGAAACCTTTGGCACTCCAGCTGTTGTGAAACTACAATTCCCAACATGCTCAATTCATTTGTATGAGAGTTCTTAGAAGAGCAGAGCAAGTATGCATGCTGGGAGTTGCAGTTTCACAACTGGAGTGCTGAAGGTTGCCTACCCCTGATATAGAAAATAAAACAATTAAAACCAGTTAGATGTTTTTTCTCAATGACTGAGGTCGATGAGTTCGACTCATTAAAGAGGTTGTGCAGTGCTACAACATTGATGACCTATCTTCAGGATAGATCATCAATAGGGATGAGCGAATTGACTTCGAATGGTACATCCAAAGTCGATTCGAAAAAAAACTTTGTTGTAATAGTATACGAAGTTCCCGCTCCGTAACAGCATTAGAATGCATTGGCTCTGATGAGCCAAAGTTACTTTTGAGCCAAATGGCTGATGAGCCAAAGTTACTAGTAATAACTTTGGGAATTAATTATTACTGAAAAAAACCTTGGTACCGAACGCTGGGTTCAGTACCAAGGTTTTTTACTGTAGAAATTAATTCCTGAAGTTATTACACAAAGCGCGACTTCACAAATTAATAACTTCGGGCCTTTTGGAGCCAATAAATTCTAATACTGTACAGTAAAACAACAAAGTTTATTGCGAATCGACGCTCATCCCTAGTCAGCAATATCAGATCTGTGGGGGTCCAACTCCCAGGACCCAGGCAGATCAGCTGTTTTTAGAGATGATGGCAGTCATGCTAGTGCTGCTTTCCCTTCAAAATGATATTCCCGTCTCATTTGTAGAAGCAGCGCAGTGTAATCACAACTGCTCGTCCCATTCAAATGAATGTATTGCAATTACACTGCACCACCTCTGCAAGGGAGACGGTGCACAGGTAATTTTTCGGAGGAAGTAGCACTCACACACGAGTGCTGCTACATTTAACCAGCAGATCAGTGCCTGGACCAGACCCCTCCCCTCTCCGATCTGATATTGATGTCTTATCCTGAGGACAGGTGATCAATATTGTAGCGCTACACAACTCCTTGAAATCTTTCTGTGCAGTATGTGCTTTTATGTATATTCCTGAATCACAAAATGCTTCATATACATTAATATAACATAGAATATTTTTTTTTTTACCTACCCCACAGCAAATATGCAATCTGATTTCCAGTATATCGGATACTGGCTGCCTGAAATGCAAGCAATAATAAATAAGTGGCAGAAACACATTTTCTGTACGTATTGTACATATATTACTAATCCAGGAATTCCTTGCAAGCTACCCAGATTATTTTTACATGTAAGTGTACATCTACACGTGATGGAAATACTGTGGATTTTCTGCAATGAAAATGTCCACAACATGAATCCACACATGACATGCGGTGCGGATTTGAAATCTGCAGCATGTCTATTTGTGTTACTGATTTCCAATTTTTATCAATGCAGACAGCAGTGGCGTAACTAGAACTGACGGGGCCCCACAGCAAATTTTTGAAGGCCCCCCATTTTCCCAAGCAGCCCCCCTCCTCCCATGCAACCCTTACATCTGCGGCTAGTCAAGATCATGCTCTCAGACCAGGCCCAGCCGCTCCATCCGTTTCCTACATGTATAAACTATGTCATTTCACTGTATAAAATGTCCTATATGATACTGTTGAGGGCGCCTGACAGTAAAATCTTTCAGTCCTCCTCTCAGAGGGACCCCTTCTGAGTTCGGGCCTCGTAGCAGCCACTTCCACTATTACAACATGTAATACACTTGCCTTGCAGCTTTTGCTATGGCTCCTTCACAAAATCTGCAGCAGACTTTTTCAATGTGTGGACGTATCCTTATGCTTATTCTAGGGGTATCTTGCTTTCGGGTACGTTGCCTGATATTTAGTATTTACAGCTGTGTCCACTACTTTACATATTGATAGACAGTATCTGTGGTCACACATTCTTATCTTCAGTCCCATCCTATATAATCTGTTTTTTATTTTTAGCACATACAATATTTCATAGTATTGTATGTCTCCAAAGCAATACTTGATCCTTTTATAATATTAGAATCAATGTCACATTTAATACTGCTCACTTTATAATGTAAAGATCATTATTATGAGATATTTTTACAAATCTGGTTGGAAGATAACCAGCAAAGGCTGTTTTTAGGCCATGTACATTGGACGGGGGCGGAGTAGGTACGAGACTCCGGCACTGGCAAATTTACTAACATTTACGCCTGGAAACCGGCTGGGGGATGTGCATAGTTTAAAACGAGGCACATCCATGGCCATCCATGCTCCTGGAGAGAAAATCTACTTCACTTTTTTGGCAGATTTTTCATTTTAATAATTTTTTTCAGTGCTAACAAAGCAAGGCTTAACAGCAAAACAAAACTCTATATTTATGGCCCTGATTCTGTAGTTTACAGAAACACCCCATATGTGGCCATACACTGCTGTACGGGCACACGGTATTGCGCAGAAGGAAAGGAACGCCATATGGTTTTTGGAAATCATATTTACTGGCATAATTCTAAGCTGCCATATCACATTTGAAGAATCCCTGATGCACCCCTAGAGTGGAAACTCCCAAAAAGTTACCCTATTTTAGAAACTACACCCTTCAAGGTATACAAAACTGATTTTACAAACTGTGTTAACCCTTTAGTTGTTCAAAAATGATTAATGGAAAATAGAGATACAATTTCGAAATTTCACTTTTTGGATAGATTTTCCATTTTAATCCATTTTTTCCACTTACAAAGCAAGGGTTAACAGCCAAACAAAACTCAATATTTATGTCCCTGATACTTTAGTTTACAGAAACACCCCATATGTGGTCGTAAACTGATGTACGGGCACACAGAATTGCGCAGTTGCTCTATATTACACTTTTTGTGAGGCAAAGTAACAGAAAATAGCTGTTTTGGCACTGTTTTTATTTTTTGTTATTTACAACGTTCATCTGACAGGTTAGATCATGTGGTATTTTTATAGAGCAGGTTGTTATGGACGCGAAAATACCAATTTTTTTTGGGTTGTTTCAGTTTTACATAATAAAGCATTTTTGAAAAAAAATGATTTTTTAGTGTCTCCACATTCTGAAAGCAGTAGTTTTTTATTTTTTGGGCGACTGTCTTGTGTATGGGCTCAGTTTTTTCGGGATGAGCTAATGGTTTGATTGGTACTATTTTAGGGTGTATATGACTTTTTGATTGCTTGCTATTACACTTTTAGTGATGTAAGGTGACAAAAAATAGTTTTTGGACACCAATTATTATTTTTTTTTTTACGGTGTTCATCTGAGGGGTTAGGTCATGTGATATTTTTATACAGAAGGTTCTTACAGATGTGGTGATGCCTAATATGTAAACTTTTTTTATTTATGTAAGTTTCACACAATGATATCATTTTTGAAACAAAAAAAATGATGTTTTAGTGTCTTCATAGTAGAAAAATCCACAGTACTCTTCAATTCAGGTGAAAAAAACGGTTACTTTATTAGTAACAGAAGCATACAGATAGCGACGTTTCAACCATCTCTGGTCTTTTCAAGCTATGACTTTTTATTTATTTATGTAAGTTTTACACAAAGATATCATTTTTGAAACAAAAAAAAATCATGTTTTAGTGTCTCCATATTCGGAGAGCCATAGTTTTTTCAGTTTTTGGGCGATTGTCTTAGGTAGTGTATCATTTTTGCAGGATGAGATGACGGTTTGATCGGCACCATGATTTTTTGATCGCTTGCAATTTTTTGTGATGTAACACAGTTTTTATTTTTACAGTGTTCATCTGAGGGGTTAGGTCATGTGGTATTGTTATAGAGCAGGTTGTTACGGATGCGGCGATTCCTAATATGTATACTTTTTTATATACTTAAGTTTTACAGAATAACAGCATTTTTTAAAACAAAAAAATCATGTTTTAGTGTAGTCTGAGAGCCATAGTTTTATTATTTTTTGGGCGATTGTCTTAGTTAGGGTATCATTTTTTGCTGGATGAGATGACGGTTAGATTGGTACTATTTTGGGGGGCACACCCCTTTTTGATCGCTTGGTGTTGCACTTTAAGTGATGTAAGGTGACAAAAAAAACGTTTATTTAGCACAGTTTTGATTTTATTTTTTTGACGGTGTTTATTTGAGTTGTTAGGTCATGTGATATTTTTAAAGAGCCTGTCGATACAGACACGGCAATACCTAATTTGTCAACTTTTCTTTTTTTCCCTATATTTTACAATTTTTTTCAACTGTATTTTGGGAAAAGGACGCTTTTTTTACTTGAAACTTTAAATTTTTTTGTAAAACTTAATTTTTTGTACCACTCTGGGACTTTAACTTTTGGGGTTCTGATCCCCTTTACAATGCATCACAATACTTCTGTATTGTGATGCATTGCCTAAGGAAGGCATCAAACTTTCCTCCCTGCCATCGGGTCCCCGTCACAGCAGCACAGGGACCCGATGGAACTGAGATCCCTGCACAGACATCTCACGTGCCGCTGTCACCGCTGACTGCAGCACATCAAGGATTAATGCACCGGCATTGATAATTTCACCGATGCCGGTGCATGCAGCAGGGGTCCGGCTATCAGTGACTGCCAGACCCCAGACGCAGATCGGGCACGCGCATATCCTGCACCCGCCCGATCACAGCGCCGTACATGTACGGTGCGGGTCCTCTACGAGTTAATTTCTTCATATGTGGGCTGAATAAACAAGCTGTAGCTAGATGTGCTTGTGCATACATTGAAACAATACTGCTCCAGAAGGACTCTTTCAGTGAAAATTACAATAGTTTTGAGTCCCTTATCTCTACTTTAGGACTCATGCACACGACCGTATGTATTTTGCGGTCCGCAAAACACTGATCCGCAAAAATTACAGATGACGTCAATGTGATATCCATATTGCATCTGTTTTTTTTTTTTGGTGAATCAATTGTAACAATGCCTATGCTTGTCCACAAAACGGACAAAAATAGGACATGATCTATCTTTTTTTTCGGAAGGGCCATGTGGACATACGGAAACGGAATGCATAAGGAGTCATTTCCATTTTTTTGCTGCATAGTGAATGGCCGTCAAAAAAAACGGAACGGACACATGAGGAGGATTCGAAAACATTTACATGACAATGCTCTACAGACACCCATGATTATATTACACGGACTACCGACATTGTAGAGGGTCATAGCATTACCAGGACTACAGCAGGTCGACCCGCACTCGAAATATCTGAGACACCTTTATAAAGTTTCTTCATTTCTTTTCTAAAACAAAAATGAAAATGTCAGGAGGGATTTTCCTGAATGACCACAAAACAATATTATACAGCACATATCCAGGGACAATAACATTTCTACTTGTGGACACTGCCAAGTTAGCCTAGGGAGTCTTATAGGCCAAGCAATGCTATCTGGGAAAAAGAAAAGACTAAGGGTCCATTCACACGTCCGTTTTTTCTTTCCTGATCTGTTCCGTTTTTTGCGGAACAGATCAGGACCAGATCAGGACCCATTCATTTTCAATGGGTCCTGGAAAAAATCGGACAGCACAATGTGTGCTGTCCGTTTCCGTTGTTCCGTTCCGCATGTCCGTTTAAATATAAAACATGTCCTATTATGTTCCTGAAAAATCAGATCCTGGTACAATGCAAAGTCAATGGTTCCGCAAAAAACGGAAGACATTCGGATGTCATTCCGTATGTCTTCCGTTTTTTGCGGAATCCGTTCCTGGAAACACATAGCAAATATTTTTTTTATTTTTATTTTTTCAAAGAAATCCAAACAACTTTATTTGATTATTGAAATGTATACATGTTTCCGTTTTTTGCGGATCCGCAAAAAACGGATGACATACGGAAACATTTTCAGGAACAACGGATCCGCAAAAAACAGACCGAAATTCGGATTATAGAAAAATACTGACGTGTGAATGTAGCCTTAAGGCCCCATGCACACGGCCGTTGTTCACGGCCGTGTGCGGGCCGTGGAACCGCGGCCTGGATCCCTTCCTGTGAGCTGGAGCGCACGGCGTCACTGGTTGCTATGACGCCGTGCACTCCCTGCTGCCGCCGCAATACAGTACTACACTGGTATGATCTATACCAGTGTATTACTGTACTGTGCCGGCAGCAGGGGGCGCACGGCGTCATAGCAACCAGTGACGCCGTGCGCTCCAGCTCACAGGAAGGGATCCAGGCCGCGGTTCCACGGCCCGCACACGGCCGTGAACAACGGCCGTGTGCATGGGGCCTAAGGGTAGCCATCCAACAGGAGGCACCAGGGAGCCAAATTTTGTTCTCCTGGATAAGATCTTTCTCCCAGGAAGCATTGCCTGGCTTATAAGACTCCCTACGCCAACTTGGTGGTCATTGCAAAGAGAAATTTTATTCTCCAAGACCCACGTCAAAGGCCTATCACCAAGTCCACCAGTACCCAGCTCTACACTAACGAGGGGGAAAAATCTTCAAACAGCTGCTTGCAGATGGCCTGTCGTTTTGGTCTAAAGTAGAACTGGCTTAGTTGCCCATAGCAACCAATCAGATTCCACTTTTCATTTTTGACCTCTTTTGGCAAATGAAAGGTGGAATCTGATTGGTTGCTATGGGCAATTAAGCCAGTGTTCCTGTATACCAGCTATAATAAATATCCCCCTCTGATTTTGGCTAATATTCCCAAGTCATTGGCCTACAAAACATTTACTAATCTGCTCCTAGGTTTTGGTGTCAATTGTGTCAAAATGTGCAAAGTTGTGTCACTATTGTGTCATCTAGGTTTAGAGAAATTATATGTGCCTGGAAAGATAAGGGATGTGGCTTTATATGCCTAATACGCAACACAATTGAGCCACAATTCTGGCATAAAATGTTGTCTCAATATGAGCCACACACCAAATTTATCAACAATTCTGACCCTGGTACATGTCTGTGTAAGCTGATGCCATCTATAGGATTCGTAGAGCTGCCACATTGGTCCACAGCGTTTTTAAAGGCTCAGACATTAGGTGGCACTATAGAGCCAGCTTTTGTCCTCCTGTAGAATATATTTATGTGGTGTACATACCAATTACCGTATTCTGTTATAGTTTATTGTGTTTTCATGTAATTTATTATTAATCCTATTTTCATTTGCTATGTAAAGTGATATTTAGTGCTTCAGAAATAAATTATTTTATTGTTTGGGTGTTTTTTTTTTTTTTAAAGGGGTTCTGCAGTTCTTTTAAACTGATGATCTATCCTCTGGATAGATCATCAGCATCTGATCGGCAGGGGTCCGACACCCGGGACCCCCGCTGATCAGCTTTTGGAGAATCAGCGGCGCTGCAGGAGCGCCGCGGCCTTCTCTCAGTTTCTGTCAGGCCCACTGATGTCACGACTAGTATCACTGGCCTGCGCGGGGCTAAGCTCTGTTCACTTGAATGGAGCTTAGCCCCCCTAGGCCAGTGATATTAGTTGTGACGTCACTGGGCCTGCGCTAAACAGCGAGAAGGCCGCGACACTACTGCCAGCGCCGCTGCCTTCTCGAACAGCTGATTTTTTTTGGTAATGCCAAAGAAACAATTTGCCAATATTGCAAATCGAATATTGATCCTGCTTATTAATATTCAAACATCATCCAGCACAGCACCAATTATACATATGGCTACCAATATCTGGCATGTTTATATTAAAGCGAGAAGCATCAATAATAGTGATCGCAGGCAGAAAACAATGATACCTGTAGCTTGACAGCACATGCAGGACATAGATAACACTTGTAAAAGCAGACGGAAAGGTCGAATAAAACCAGCAATCTGTAAAAATACAAAGAAAAGAATACAATTCCCACAACTAATGGCACAACCAGAAACACAGCAAATGGAGCATATTTAGGCACAACTAATGTCTAACCTCTTAGCAATAGTAATACCCCTTTAGTCTGGTTGAAAATGGAGAGGTTAACCGTTCTCAGTATCCAGCTGTCCAGGCCTTTCACAGCTTTTGGCGAGACAAATAAATCTACAAGGACAAACTGAGAGAAATCTGATTTGTTATACAGAATAGAACATGAGCCACTCAGCCGAAAGTTGAGTACAGAGTGCCGCCCTCTTATCTGCAACATCTTCCCCCTTCTTTACCATAGTCTACTGAAATTCTTGTGCTACCCTTTATTACAGTCTTCTATTCTGGCCATTCTTACACGGTGACATTTATTTACCAGCAATATAGATAGGCAAAGGTTGTATGTAACATACATTGTACAAACAGATCAAACCGAGCACCGCCGTCACTATCATCCTGGTGGGAAATTTAAAATGTGTATCCCATGCATAAATCCTCCATCTTTGACAAGGTTTCTGGTCATTTCTATAGTGAAAAGAAAGAAGATATATGTGAGGGCAACAAGACTTGGAGATGTATAAATAAAAACATGAGGCCAGATTTCATTATGTTCTAATGCTGTGTTCCTCAATTCCAGTCCTCAGGGACTACCTGCCAGTCATGTTTTCAGGATTTCCTTTTGTATTGAGCAGGTGATATGGTTAGTGTCAATGCATCAGGACTTACCTCAGGTATTCATTCTGTGAGATCTTCTCAAATTATGACCAACGGGTGGGTCCTGAGGACTGGAGTTAAAGGGGTTGTCTCACTTCAGTAAGCTACATTTATCATGTAGAGAAAGTTAATAAAAGGCACTTACTAATATATTGTTATTATCCATATTGCCTCCTTTGCTGGCTGGAGTCATTTTTCTATTATATTACACACATTGCTTGTTTCCATGGTTATGACCACCCTGCAATCCATCAGTGGTGGTCGTGCTTTGGTGGCCGGACTGAGGGAGCACCCATAGGCTGGTGCTTTTTCCTATAGTGTGGAGGCCCAACCACCACTGATGGATTGCAGGGTGGTCATAACCATGGAGACAAGCAGTGTATACTGTGATGGAAAAATGAATCCACCCAGGCCCAGCAAAGGAGAAAATATACATTAGTAAGTGCCTTGTATTAACTTTCTCTACATCATAAATGCTATTTGCTGAAGTGAGACAACCCTTTTAAGGAACCCTGGTCTAATGTGAAACTGGACAACTATTCATACATATTAACCAGATGCTACAGAATTTTAGGGTAGGTCAAATATTGTCATAGACTTTGCCTTTAAAATGTCACAGTTGATGACTCGCAGCATGTTGGTAGTAAAATACACAACCTTTTTTGTTGCTTTTGAGAAATGACTATAAAAGTAGGTGTTTTGTCCAGTGGCCGGAAGGGGTTTGCTCAAAGTTTAGACCACTGATGTTTTAAAATTAGGGCAACTAGTCGTTTAGCTGCTCACTTCTGGCTTTTCCTTATCTGGCCCAACTTCATTGACAGATCTCAAACTTTGGCCAGTTTCACACGTAAAACACTCCGTGTCAGAGCAGTATTTCACTCCTGTGATATGAACTCACCACCTGACCTCAGATCTACTGAACTTTACTCACTTAATTCTATTGTGTACAATTTAGTACAGCCACGGTCAGACTGGAATTCACAGCATTATAAATCATTTTAATGCAGTGAATTCATGTCAGAGGAGCAGTGTTCAGCTTGGGAAACGCTGCTCACACACAGAGTGCGCTTGCCAGACTTAATACGCTTGTGTCAAAATGGCCTTTAGGCCTATAGAGCAAGATCTGTCAATCGAGAAGAGACAGAGGGGAGCCACCCTCATCATAGATGGGGATTCTTTACTGTAAGAGCAATGCGACTACAGAATTCTCTGCCATAAAAAGTTGTGATGGTTGGTTCAGTGAACAAGTTCAAGAGGGGCCTGGATGCATTTCTTGAAAAATATAAAATATTATACTTTATGGGTTATAGATTTATAGGGGGAGTTTGTCTTCCTCTGGATCAACACCATAGAATTATAGGTTGAACTTGATAGACTTTCAACCTTATCAACCATGTAACTATGACCATCAGAAGATTATTTTGACGCTAGTTGAGAATATTATCTAGCTTTTACTAGGCTTACTGTAAGCACACTCACATTTCAGGAGCAGATTTTAGGACATTTCTGACATAGTTGGTCAAGTGTTGAGGTAAAAGAGGCTCCTCTTCCTCCTGCAATTTACAAACCACATTGTATAAAATCTGATATAAGCAAAGTGGGGAGGGAGTAGCACTACCAAAGGCAAGACTCTATTTCTTTCGAAATACCTTTCTCTCCAACTGTCTGTACAGAGATAGCGCTGCTATTATCAACAGTTGTAGAAATCTCCCCATGAGAAATAGGCAGCAAGCTAGAGATGGGACTGGTGTGAAGATGAGTATGACTGAGGCCTACAGAGGAGATAACGCTAGGTGTTTAATGAATCATTATGAAGTGCATGCAATAAAAGTTAAGTTCTATGTTACAGCTTAATGTCTAATCTGATAATAAAATATTCCTTCTGTAGGACAGCTGCATTGTGGCTATGGAGACATTACTTTGGCGGATACAACTAGATATTGTATTTGTTGCATAAAGAATGGAGAAAACTCACATGAGCTAGTTTTTGACATTGAAGAATATTCGCCAGTTGTACACAAAACCTGTGAAGAGTTTAGTATAATGCATTAGTTTTCTCTTTGTGTTACAGGAATGGTAGGCACACATAAACTTTAGTAGGACCTACATGTACATAGTAAGGCCCCTTTCACACGAGCGAGTTTTCCGCATGGGCGCAATGCATGACGTGAACGCATTGCACCCGCACTGAATCCGGACCCATTCATTTCTATGGGGCTGTGCACACGTGTGCGTTGCGTGAAAATCGCAGCATGTTCTATATTCTGAGTTTTTCACGCAACGCAGGCCCCATAGAATGGGGCTGCGTGAAAATCGCAAGCAAGTGCGGATGCGGTGCGATTTTCATGCACGGTTGCTAGGAGAAAATCGGGATGGGAACCTGATTATTATTATTTTCCCTTATAACATGGTTATAAGGGAAAATAATAGCATTCTTAATACAGAATGCTTAGTACAATAGGGCTGGAGGGGTTAAAAGAGAAGCTGGGCTGCGCGATCAAGTGGATTAAGGTGAGTTATATAATTTTTTTTAACCCCTCCAGCGCTATTGTACTATGCATTCTGTATTAAGAATGCTATTATTTTCCCTTATAACCATGTTATAAGGGAAAATAATAAAATCTACACAACACCTAACCCAAACCCGAACTTCTGTCAAGAAGTCCGGGTTCGGGTCTGGGTACCAAACATGCCGATTTTTCTCACGCGCGTGCAAAACGCATTACAATGTTTTGCACCCGCGCGGAAAAAACGCAAACTTGGAACGCAATCGCAGTGAAAACTGACTTGTTTTAGTGTCAAAATCTCACCATTTTCCCTGAACGCATCCGCTCCCAATCCGCAACACCCGTGTGAAAGGGGCCTAAGGGTTCATGCACACGACCGGATTTTCCATCTGTGTCTGATCCACATTTTTTTGGGACAACACACTGACCCATTAATTTCTATGGGTTCACAAAAAACTGATGTAATTTGTGTGCTGTCTGCAAACATATGTCCGTTCTGTAGTCTTATTCTTGTCCTTATTGCGGACGAGAATAGTCATTTACGAGAATAGTAATACAGATCACACTGTGTAATAGCGATCTGCCGCTGGCACACCGCCCAAATGTTAGCTGGCCAAATATTAGCTGCTATGGTAGATATTTTTGTCACTTACCAACAGAGCGAGTAGCAAAATCCTAGGGCTGAACCTATTAATCTGTGGTCTGTAGATAAGCAGGCAAAGAAAGGATAATAATCCAGCCCAACCTCCAGTGCAGACAGAAGATAGACTAGAGCTAAGCAGAAACGCATTATTACGTGAGGCTGAAAACAATCCACTATACTATAGACATATACATAAGTGATACTGACTATTCTAATAGAGTCTTAAGCTCATACATTATACTGTACTTATTTTTAGATAAGTTATTTATTTTTGCAGTGGGTTGGGTATCTTCCAAGCTATATTATGCCCAAGGGCTACAAGAAATACACATACCTTTGGCCCAGGTTGGTGCAACAAAGTTAAAGTAATTGGAATATTCATCGAAGAACAAGAGAAAAACAGTTGTAGCTGTAGCTCCACATGCGGCACCGTAAGACCATCTGTTTGAGTAACTGCTTATGAAATTCACAGGCCTAAAACACAGAGGACACTTGCAAGACATCATCCTTTTCTAATAACCCTTTAATACACACTGACATCTATGAATAACAGAAGGGTCAACAAGACTTACACAACAATGCCAAATCTCTTGCCCAGTGGTATCTTTTCCATCGTTTTTTCATGTTTTGCTTGTCGTTGTAGATAGGATAATATAAGTGTAATTAAAACCTAAAAAGCATAAACATATTATAGAAGTCTTTTTATATCTATATTCAGTATATACTTATTGACAAAAAAAATAACGCACAAAGGAGTTGTTAAATGGAATGAAACTTTATACTGTATGTGTGAATGTAATGATGAGATATTTAAGTGATTACAATATTAGTGCAAAAGGATAAGTTTATTAGAGAAAAATGTACAATTGATAGAAAGCTCCAGTACCCTGTTGGGCTGCCTCTTGTCTGGATATAAGATGAGATACAGTTGGACATGGAGTCATACAGCTTCTTTGCTCACACGTGTTGCATCTGGCTCTGTAGATCCTGCACACTCGTAAGTTGCTGAAGCTGGTGTCCCAGCCAGTCTTATAAATGCTGCATTGCAGATAAATCGGGCTACTGGGCAGACCAAGGAAGTGTTGCAATCTGAAGGAGACATTTCTGTGAAACCCTTGCTGTGTGTGGACAAGCATTATCCTGCTGAAGAAATGCCAACTGGAAGCCCTGCCATGAGATGAACACATGTGGTTGCAAGATTTCCTGCACATACAGTATCACTGAGCTGCTAGTGTCCCTCATATCACCACTAGGGGTGACCCACTGTCATATGTGATGGCTCCACAGATCATCACACCAGCAGTTGGACAGTGTGTTGCCCCACAGGAAAGGCAGGATTGAAGCACTCACCACAAGACCTCTGTATTCTAACCTGACCATCATGGGATCCCAAATAGAACCTGGATTCATTGCTAAAGATGATGCAGTCTGGGGGCGGAGTCTGGCCGCTGAAGTGGATGGGTGTGTGAAGCTTCAGCTTCTCCGCACCTAAGCGCTTAAGACCAGATTAGCAGCAGTGACTGGATCCAATATGGTCAAATACGGCAGGGAGAGAGGGATCGACCCTCTAGACACACCAAAAAAGCAAAAATGCCAGCAGGACTTGCAGCGCTTCCTCAAAAAGAAAGACACACAGGCATCGAGTATCAGCACGAAGATAGCGGAGGCAGTGGCGTGAACTGAGGAGGGAGAAAAGTCGGAAGCTGACAGCACACAAGGAGCAGAGACGGAGGCTCAAGACTGTTCGCCGGTGTCTAAATCCTTTTTAACCAAGGTACTGGGACAAGCGTTAGAGTGGGCAATAAGACCTGTCCTCACACAGCTGTCGGACATTAAAACTGAGCTCATGCAAATAGGGCACAGAGTAGAGGCCTTAGAGACCACAGTACAGGAGGTTGTAACACAGTCTGCAGGAATGGCGGAATATATGGAGATGCATACAACGGAGCTCGACAGAGCGATGATAATGATAGAGGATCAGGAAAATCGCAGCAGGAGTCGTAACATACGTATAAAAGGGTTGCCAGAGTTGTTGGGCCAAGAGGCTGCTTTGGTGATAATGATAGAACATATCCACAGAGCTCTCGGGCCACCGCCAAAACCATCTGAAAGACCTAGAGATGTGGTGTGCAGCATTTTATCGTTTGTGGACACTACACATATTTTATCTACGGCCAGAGAGAGAGGCCAGCTTACTTACGCAGGAGCAGACATAGCCATATATCATTTATTGCGCCTTCCTTGTTGGCAAAACGACGTATCATGAAGCCGCTGCTAGAAGGCCCTAAGAGCGCAAAGAATATCATACTTGTGGCTATATCCCTTTGGTGTCTCCATCCTTAAGAATGGAAAGAGGATAGCAATTCATACACCGGATTACCTAGAAAATGCCTGGTGAGTTCTGGGAATTCAACCTATTGAGATACCTACTTGGATGCCAGTAGTGCAACTGGCTACACTGCCTAAGCTACCACGTGTTGTGCCCTGGAGAAAAATGGGTGTGAGGTTTCTCTCCTCTCTTTCCTCCCTCCCTTTTAATCTCCCCTCTTTTCCATCTTACCTTCCTCCCAGCTCCTTCCCTCTGCCCCCCCCCCCCCCACCATATTTTAAGGATGAACTAGGTCACTTTATGACAGTTATCTGAGGGTCTGGTCGATACACTTGGGGTAAGCGACTAGGCGAGGAATACTTGACAATACCACTATACCCCTCCCTGTGCGGTTAGATACTTACCCTAGGTGGAGATTATCCCCCTCCTGTTGGATTTCAAGCCTTGCACCTATAGGGGTTTTTGACCAGACAAATTAATGATAGGCGATACCGGCTAGATAGGTAGAACAAGTCCTTTATATCAGCAGAAGAGATCCTAGCCGGGCTGCAGCTAATCTTTTCTGTATAAGACTATGTCTTGGTCTTTTCTTAGTTTTTTACTGTTACTGTTTTCGTTATTTTCCCCCCTCCCTTTAATTGCTGAAACTCCTTTATCTTTCCACTCTATCTATACCCACTTTATTTCATACACTTGAACCAATTCCCTTTCCCCCATACCTCATCCCTATTTGAAAAACCTTTCTTCTTCGCAATAACCAGTTCCTCCTATCGTTCAAGTAAATTGAACAACCACTGGTAAACTATGAGTAATATTAAGATTACCACATTTAATGTGAAGGGGGTGAATTCCCCCTGCAAACGTAGGCAGGTGATGCTTACTTTGCGCAAGATGCATTTCCAAATAATGTTCATGCAGGAAACTCATTTTTTCATCAAGGAAGGATACCAAAGCTACCAGCCCATCCATATAAACAATGGCTCCATAGCACACATCCCTCATTGGCCTCCAAAGGGGTATCCATAGCAATACACCATACTGTTCCATTCGTGTTGAAACAGCAGCTATCAGATGCTGAAGGAAGAATGCTGGCACTGAAAGGTGAATTAGCTTCTCGTAAATTCACACTAGTCAATTTATCTGCTCCAAATACTTCCACGGTACAGTGGTTGTTAAAAACTTTGGATACAGTCCAATGCTTTGCTGAGGGGCCCATAATTCTGGGGGCAGACCTCAAATTAGTATTAAACCCGTTGATAGACTCATTAACTGCTAAGTCACATATCGCACAAAAACATATTGGTAGGCTGCAGAGGAAACTCCATGACCTACACCTGGTTGATGTGTGGAGGTATCTCAACGACTCAACCCAACTGTAAAAGACTTCTCGTTTTACTCCAATCCACATAGTTCTTACCAGAGGTTGGATTGTGTTCTAACATCTGCTTCTCTCCTGCCTCTTTTTAGCGCCGCTGAAATAGGAAGTATCACCATCTCGGACCATGCTCTGTGTACTGCGACTCTCACCCTGGCCTCTCTACCTAGATGGGATTGGAATTGGAGACTCAATGAATCTCTATTGAATAACAAGCAACATTTTGAACAGGTTAGAACTCAGTTAGAGGTTTACTTTGAATCTAACTCTCCTGCACACAGCACACACCCAATAATTTGGGAGGCCTATAAGGCTTACGTTAGAGGTATCTTCATATCTCTGGGCTCCAAAGTAAAAAAAGACCAGCAGAAGGCTATAGATTTGCTCCTGGCACAGATAGCCACTGTGGAAAACTAAACAAACTCAGGCTCCAACTATGCAAGCTCCTATCACAGAAGTCTGCAAAGCAGATATTATATTTTCAACATAAAATCTATGCACATGGCAATAAAGGAGGGAAGTTAATGTCCTCACTGCTAGAAATGTGAAATTTATATCCAAAGTTAAAGGGACAGAAGGCACCATACAAAATTAAACTCCAACTATAGCTAAAGCCTTCCAGGAATTTTATGCAGCACTATATAACCTTAATAAAAAAGAAAGTCAGGACCAGAAGATTCTTAGACAAGAGCTATCACCTGACATGGCGTCCTACCTAACCAACCTAATTACACCTGCTGAAGTGCGGCAGATAATACAGTTTCCCCCCCGGGTAAAAGCGCAGGACCAGACGGTCATCCTTTACTTTACTATAAGAAATTCCAGGAAATCCTTATCCCCAGATTTACAGATATATAGAATGCATTATTACAAAGAGACGTGCTCCCCAGGCAAACCCAGGAATCGTTTGTGACGTTAATACATAAGGAGGGCAAAGACCCACAAAATTGTGGTAGCTATAGGCAAATATCCCTTTTAAATCTAGATCTGAAGATTTGGGCAAAAATACTTGCTGTTAGATTAGGCTAAATATTGCCTTCTCTGATAGGATGTGAACAATTGGGTTTTGTTAAGGGTAGGGAAGGGAGGGACAACTCCCATAAGATTTTTCACTCCATTCATCTGGCACATACGAGGAAGATGTCACTGGTCTTATTGGGTATAGACGCGGAAAAGGCGTTCGATAGAGTCAACTGTGACTTCATGAGATCGACCCTGAGAATGTTTGCTATCCCTGTCCCCTTTATACGAGCGGTATTCTCCCTATATGGACAACCACATGCCAGGCTGAAGGTGAATGGCACACTCTCCCCGACATTTGACATCACAAACGGGACCAGGCAGGGGTTCCCCCTGTCCCTATCCCTGTTTATTCTAGTAGCGGAGACTCTTATTCAATCGGTAAGAGAAGCTGGTGAAATCTCAGGGATTAGGTAAGGGAAAAGAGAGCTGGAGTGCACAGCATTCGTGGATGACTTACTGTACCTGGTGATGAACCCGGGGGAGGGGTTGGGCTTCTTGGAAAAGGAGATAGAGGAATTTAGCAAGATCTTAGACTTTAAAGTAAACCCCACCAAGTCAGAGATACTGAATATCACTTTACCTGAGATACAGGTGACCAGGTTGAAAACCCTTTTGCCCTTTAATTGGTCAACGGGTCCCATAAAATATCTAGGGATACAGATCCCAAGATGTCTTGATGATCTATATAAATACAACTATTCACCCCTTCTAGAGGATATCAAACAGCTATTACAGAAATATAATATGCCATTCTTGTTGTGGATGGTTAGGAAGAATGCTCTCAAGGCATATGTGGTGCCTAAAATTCTATACATACTGCAAATGGTCCCCATACACATGCCATCAAAGTCCTTCCTAGATATAAAAAGGATGTTCTCCCTATGGAATGGAAAAAGGCCCCGTATCTCTTCTCATATAATATTTTGATCAGGCGCAGGGTCCCTGCAGCAGGGAGAGGGGGTGACTGGGACTTCCAGACGTGGCCACACACTACCAAGCCATACAATTAAATAGATGGCTGGAACTGGTGGAACCAAAGAGACAAACTGATGTTAAGAAAATCTGTGAATATAGCGTAGGTCCGTTATTTTAGAGCCATCTATGACTACCACATAAAAATCTACACAAGGCGATAGAACTGGATCCTATGCTCAAAGGAGTATGCGAAATGTGGAGAGCCCTGGGTAGTGATCTTGCCCCATTCCCATCCCCCTTGATGCCAGGCAACATTCTCTCAGAGTTGTTGGGACTCACAATATAAGGCTTTGCTGAAATATGGACACCTCTATCAAGAATTAGGGCGGGGGAACTAATAACGGAGACAGAAAAGTTTTTGAAAGAGGGGATCCCTGAACCAATAAGATTGTCGCCAGCATTCTTCTTGGCAGAAGCCCCTGTGTGCAGGGGAGTGAGCGATAAATATGTATTTCAGAGACCTCTGGCTGAGTTTGAGAAATGGGTGACTACACCAATAATCCCTCTTGTACATCGTCTTATTATCTTTTGGGAGACACCTATGTCATTTCCTGTCAAAAAATTACTTGCTGGTTGAATAAAAGTAACTTTAAGTCAAAATTTGCCAGGGGTATGAATAATTATGGGCAGCACTGTATCACATGTCACATGCTTACTGTGTCAATATGTTTTTGGAATGGATAAAATGTAAAATAAAGAAAGATGATGCATTCTGTAGCAGTCCAGGTTTTTTCGTTCATGACACTACTGCAAACAATGGTGAGGGTGACTGGCTGTCAATGGCAGGACATGTAATGGGCACTGTGACACCAAATTTCCTTCTGCTTAATGCCTGGAAATGCAGAGGCAGTTGTGTGTAACGAAAGTCCCACCTGTGTTTGGATGGTGGACATTTAAAGTGTGGGAGCTGCTTGTGCTTGTTAATGGATTAAACTTGTGGTCTGTCTGGGCCGTCTGGAGCCTCTTCACCATATATGCATTACTTTACGTAACCACTGCTCCCAACACCTCCTACCAGTTAGGTCATAACGGCCTAGATGGCAGGCAATTTTTTGAAACCATCCTACTTCTCTCCGTCCAATGAAGACCACACCTGTAATCATTTACATATCTGCCTGAGAAATATCTGCATGCCAGGTTTTGCAGCAATCTAACATGCTACAGTGGAGCAGCTCGCCACCCAAAAATTAATAAGGGGACCACCAAATGTGCATGTAAAACAACAGTTCAGCAAACTCTGTTGCATTTGGTGATCCGAAGCAGACGGATGGCACCTCTGCTAACAAAGTTGCATTGCCAGTATTGGAAGTGGACCTCGCTGATTGGCAAAAGGTTGCCTTTTAGAATGTCACGTTTTCTGCTTTATTGAACGGGAGAAAGTTGGCATGTCAGGCAAGAAACATCAGAGAACAAACACCCTGCAGCCATCGCTAGAAAAATCCAAGCTGGTGGTGGCAGTGTTATTGTCTGGGGAATGTTTTTGTGGAATTTCTGGTCCTACTCATCCATGTGGAAAGGCACATTCAACCGATTTGGGTATAAATCCATCCTTGCAGATCATGTACACCCATAAATACTAATTGTCTGCCCTGGACTGGATTGGATCTTCTAGCAAAACAATTCAACATGTCACACAGCTAGAAATGTCAGACATTGGATGGAAGAGCATGACCAAGACTCTCAAGTATTACCCTGGCCCCCTAATTCCCCAGACTTGAACCCAATTGAGCATCTGTCGGACCACCTCGATCATTGTGTTTGCTCTATGGATCTTCCCCAACATGCCTTCTAGCAGCTGTGGGATACACTGTGGTCACCATGGCTCCAGATACCTGTGACAACCTACCAGGACCTTACTGAGTCACCCCCAGCCCGTCTATCTGCTGTCCGTGCTGCACATTGAGGCGACTATATATGAGACAGGAAACCGGACAGTACTCCAGATAAAAATAAGTGATTTATTCACCCATGTGGTGTAGACAACGTTTCAGCTTATACAAAGAGCCTTGAAAAATGTGACTCAACTGTGTGTGTGATTGTGTAATATATACAGTTGTGCTCAATATAATAGCGGTGTGTTTAAAAAAGTGAATAAAGCTCAAAATCCTTCTAATAGCTTTTATTTCCATGCACACAAATGCATTGGGAACACTACACATTCTATTCCAAATCAAAACATGAAGATAAATATATTAAATTTGTGTTGTTCCTCTAAAAAGAAATTGAAGAAAAGTGAATATTAGACGGTTCAAAAAAAAATAGCAGTGTTTGTATTCTTCTTTACAAACTCAAGCATTCACTATATAAACTGAAAAATGTTTGAAGATTTTGCTTTCCTTTGAATCACTTAACTAATATTTAGTTGTATAACCACTGTTTCTGAGAACTGCTGGACATCTGTGTTGCATGGAGTCAACCAACTTCTGGCACCTGTGAGCAGGTATTCCAGCCCAGGATGATTGGACTACATTCCACAGTTCTTTATATCTTGGTTTTGCCTCAGAAACTGCATTTTTGATGTCACCCCACAAGTTTTCTATTTGATTAAGATCCGGGGATTGGGCTGGCCACTCCATAACGTCAATCTTGTTGGTCTGGAACCAAGATGTTGCACATTTACTGGTGTGTTTGGGTTTGTTGTCTTGTTGGAACACCCATTTCAAGGGCATTTCCTCTTCAGCATAAGGCAGCATGACCTCTTCAAGTATTCTGATGTATTCAAACTGATCCATGATCCCTGGTATGCGATAAATAGGCCCAACACCGTAGTATGAGAAACATCCCCATATCATGATGCTTGCGCCACCATGCTTCACAGTGTACTGTGGCTTAAATTCAGTGTTTGGGGGTCGTCTGGCAAACTGTCTCCAGCCACTAGACCCAAAAAGAACAATCTTACTTTCATCAGTCCACAAAATGTCTCTTTAGGCCGGTCAATGTGCTCTTTGGCAAATTGTAACCTCTTCAGCATATGTATTTTTTTCAACAGTGGGACTTTGCGGGGGCTTCTTGCAGATAGCTTGGCTTCTCATAGGCATCTTCTAATTGTAACAGTACTCGCAGGTAACTTTAGACCTTCTTTGATCTTACTGGAGCTGATTGTTGGCTGAGTCCTTGCCATTTTGGCTATTCTTTTATCTAATCGAATGGTAGTTTTTTGCTTTCTTCCACGTCTTTTTAGGTTTTGGTTGCCATTTTAAAGCATTTGCGATCATTTTAGCTGAGCAGCCTATCATTTTCTGCACTTCTTTATATGTTTTCCCCTCTCCAATCAACTTTTTAATCAAGGTACGCTGTTCTTCTGAACAATGTCTGGAACAACCCATTTTTCTCAGAATTTCAGAGAGAAATGCACTGTAACCAGCATGTACAACATTTGTTGCCTTCCTTCCTTAAATAAGGGCAATATTTGCCACCTGTTTTTCTAATAATGAATGACCTCACTCATTGAACTCTATACTGCTATTATTTTAAACATGCACCTTTCAATTAGTGATTCAATTACACAGAATCAGCAGCATGCATGTCATGACTGTTGGGTCTGTTGGATTTCTATTACTCTACTACACCGGCTAGTAAATAATTTGCTATGTAGAAATATAATTTCTACCAAAAACAGTGATTGATCAGGTTAGTGATGTCTGACTGCTATTATTTTGAACACAACTGTGTATATACACATATATATATATGCTTGTGCCACCTTTGGGTGAATAAACCTTTTTTCATTGAAGATTCAACTGGAGTGCAGTCCGATCTCTTTGTTCTATATATATATATATATATATATATATATATATATATATACAAACATATACATATATACTGTACATACATATTTATCTGTATATATTTAATTTCCATATCTATGACTGGAAGAGAACAAGGTATCAGATTAGAATATCTAACTTTCCATAAAGAATTAGGTTAAATGATGAGGTATGATACCAATTAGCATTTTACAAATAAACAATCGTATATTGTGTATGATATAGGGGTTGTGCAATAATTAATGTAAAAAAAAATGAATATCAGACATCATTTAGTACATGACAATTTATTTCTAACAAAGCCAGAACCAGCCCTGTACCTCACATGGTTCCAGAGATCTCCCCATTAATTGCTCCAGTTACTTTGCTATATTTATTTCAAGCTGGAATTTTAGGGAGTGTGTCCTTTCTGTTGCAACTCCATCCCTGTAACTGTCACAGCTATTAGATACAGCTGGTGGCAGTTATAGGATGGAAGTGAGCATGTGTGTCCATCTCAGCAAAAGTTAGGATTTCGAACTTTACTCTGTTTTCCCTTAGTCGTACTAGCAGCATAACAATGGGGTAATTCTGGCCCTGTGAACTGGTAGAGCAGAGAAATGTCATTAATTAACTAATTAATAACCCCCATCCCATTCAATATAAAGGGAACTAACATTCCACCCACAGTATGTAATTATAAAGTAAAGAAATAAAAATATGGAGGGAAGGTAGGTAAGTATCTTAATAATACTCAGAAAGGAAGGTAGTGTATGGCTCAAAGGCTAAATGAGCCTGAAGTTTGCTAAGCCTCTTAGCTGAGGTGGAGGCCAGTAGAAATGCAACCTTCTCCAGAGGTTCAAATGGATGGGTGCATAGGCCCATAAGTACCAAAGAGAGATATCCAATTGTTATACTGGCTTCAAGGCTATAGGTCTTAATCTAAAGGCCCCTTTAAGAAACCTTTTAATTTTTGAAGGTTCTTAAGAAAAAGAAATCTGCCTAGAAACGCAGACATAGCTGGCACTTGACCCTAAGGGTAAAAACACTCAGTCCCTTGTCTAAATCTCCCTGTAGGAACTCCACTATATTATTTAGGGACAGATATAAGCCATTCAATACTCTTCCCGGACACCAAGCCAGAAAAATCTTTTTAATTCTAGCATATGCTTTTTTGGGTTGAGTTTGTTCTAGATTTGACTAAGGTGCTTCTGAGAGTCCTCTAGATTGTAATAGGGGCTGCTGATAGGACAAAAGGGATGCTTTTATAAGATTCTAGCTAATTGTATCCACCATTTGTGATTATTCCTAAATACCATGTTCTATGTTCATCTAATTGTTTTCAGTTCAAGGTGATCCTATGGGTTAGAGAACCTGGAATGCAGCAGAGCATGTGACACAATGGCTTCTCAAGTTGACTTACCGCAGGGATCAGAGAATAGTGGACAAAGAGGTCCATTCGAATAGATTTGTAGCAAGCAGATGATGTTTCATTGTTGGCGTCATTGGAGGTGGTCAAGCTTAAGGAGGAATTGAACAACATGTATTAAAAAGGACTATTAATATTAATATTGTATTTTTAGAGCATTATGACCTTAAAACAGAAATAAAAAAGATAAGCTTAAAATGTCTAAAACCTAGTGGGTGTCAGGGTGGATTTATTCAAATCATTTGTATGTGGTTTATAATTTATTTTATTTTGTATATGAAAAAAATCTTTAAAAAATAACATTCATATCTCTTGTACATGTCCCAGCAGTGAAGCAGCACAAAACTACACTGCTAATGCCCTGCAACAGCCACTAATAGGTGACCTCGTTTTCTTTTAGAAAAAATAAATAAATACAAATTCTTGAATTGTTGTTATGGAAAACCATGTTGTGATTTTATTATGAGCTTATTTATTCTGTTTTAATGGAAAATGCTACAAATATGTGAGTGCAGAAAAATATTATGCATCTAGGTTTACAGAAAGTTCCTGCTCCTTGTCTGAAAATAAGCATGGCTTAACTGAAAAGGGATGTGGCTTTGCTGTGTTTTACACCAGAATTGTTCCAAGTTTCTGGCATAACATGATTTCTCTAAGTAAGCCAAGCAATAGTTTGTATTTCATAGGTTTAGTAAAACTAGTGCCTTTTTGCCTCATCCACTCTGAGTTCCTTGGTCTTGTCCAGTATTTCATCTTTCTCCTCCGTATCACTATTCCAAGTGCTACCCACCACAAAGTCAGATAAAGTAGAACTGCTACACCCTCTTTCTTTTGACCTGTCACCACTCCCGATTTGTCTGTTTTAGTGAACAGTTACGTTCCCTATAATACACTCACCGACAAAAAATAAACAACTCACCTACATATAAATGTCAGTTATGCCTCAGGCAGATATGTAAATGATTTCAAGGGTGGTCTTTATAGGCACTGGATCCTGCCACAAGAGGGCGTAAAAGTGCTTCCCCAGCTGCCCTATAAAAAGGATCTCAGAGACTACTTTTGGGTAGTGTACTTCTTGGTGAGAGACTGCTTGCTAGACAGGCCTCTTAAATGCACTCAAAGACATTTTGATCAGTTGACAGGTGTTGCGTGAGGTGCATCAATGGACTGAGATAAGCGGGAAAGTTGTTTTGACAATTTGTCTGACCTCAATGTTACGAGATGTTGGGAGCTGTGGTTATGTGAGGGCTCGCACATATGGTGAACAGGCTCCAGATGGTCCAGACAGACTACCAGTAGAGAGAATCGTTTGATCCTCTGACAAGCACAAGCATCCCAACGTTTCATTGTTCACCATCTAGACACAGGTGGCATCTTCATTACACACCCCTGTCTCTGCCTGGACCATTTCCAGGTGCTTAGTGGAACGAAACTTGGTGTCACAGAGCCCATTCGTGTCCTGCTGTTGACAGCCATCTTTGCCGCGGTGTCATGAACATGAATCCTGGACTGCTATCCTCTTTAGCAATGAATCCAGGTTCTGTTTGGGATCCAACGACAGTCAGGTATTAGTATGAAAGTCTCATGGTGAGCGCTTCAATCCTGCCTTTGCTGTGGAGCGACACACTGCCCCAACTGCTGGTTTGCTGATCTGGGGAGCCATCTCATACGACAGTGGGTCATCCATAGTAATGATATGAGGGGCACTAACAGATCATCAATATGTGCAGGACATCCTGCAGCCACATGTGTTGTCTCTCCTGGCAGGGCTTCCAAGTGGCATTTTTCAGTAAGGGTTTATCCCAGGAAAGTCTCCACCTCATTGCAACACTTTCTTGGCTGCCCAGTCACCATATTTATCACCAATCAAGCAATTGCTTCAGCAATCTATGAGTGTGCAGGATCTACAGCTCCAGCTGTAACATCTGTGGGCAAATGTGCTGCAGGATACCATACAGAACCTGTATGCCTCCATGTCCAACCATATCTAATCTTCTATCCAGGACTAGAGTCGGCCCAACAGGGAACTAGAGCCTACTTCCAATTGTACAGTTTTTCCCAATACACGTATTCTTTCACTCTAATATTGAAATGACTTACATATATCCTCATTATAAATACACATATGAAGTTCCATTTGGAGCACCTTTTCTTGGAACTTTGCATTGCATTGTTCCACTGTTATTCCTCCTAGAAACCTATAATTAACTTGACAACTGGGTATTACGAGTTGTGGTTGTGTAACTACTTCTGGTAACAGGACCAGACTGTGCCCATTTCATAAAGGAATGATAACCAGTTTAATTTTACATTTCCAGCAGAAATATCAAAGGCACGGGATAACACAAAGTGATGAGAAAAGGTGATCCAGAGTTCTTATTGTATGGGGAAAACGAGCATTTACTAAAACAGACACGTTATTAGTGGTAATAGGTCCTCTAACTTTTGCACAAGAGAACTAAAACTAGTAAATGGTTGCACTTGCCATGTGTGTGACTCGCTACAGGCAAATCTGGGCAACTCCTACCTTTGCCTATTGATTTTTATGTAAATCTTACAACTGGGAGACCTGTTTACTCACCTCTAGTAGTGAAGTCTCTGGATATTTATTTGTACACTTAATACTACTCTTCCATAGTGTAACCATCTTACTGTATTATGTTCAGACAAGAACATTGCCTCCCATCAGTTCTCCTCATACATTCATTATTGCCCACACAAGCGTGCAACAGAAATCCGCCACTGTCCTACAATTTACAGAGAGAACGTCTTCTGATGGGCTTTAATGCAGGATATTGCTAGTAAACAGGGTAATTAACTTTACATAAAAGTTCATGCTAGAGAAAAAAGAATGGGTTTCTAGTAACGACACCCACATGACGCAGCGACTGCTTTTATGGCTTTTCTGGTTGTTTATCTGCATGGCAATCTACCGTATCTTAACTGTTTTAATACCATAGAGAATGAGAAAGCAGCAATCATTTTTATACAAATTTTAGACATCCATGGTTGAGAACATTGAACATATTTAGAAGAATATTAGTAAAGGCAATAAATTACACCATCCATGCTTCATAATGTGAAATTAATGTATCACAGTGTTTTGCAGAAAACGGAATAGAAATCTTTCCTGTGTATGAAAAATTAGAAATTATGGACAAGACGTCTACAAGTAAGGCTACTTTCACACTGGCGTTTTGGTTTCCGTTTGTCAGATCCGTTTCAGGGCTCTCACAAGCGGTCCAAAACGGATCAGTTTAGCCCCAATGCATTCTGAATGGAAAAGGATCACTCAGAATGCATCAGTTTGCCTCCGTTCCGTCTCCGTTCCACTCTGGATGCAGACACCTAAACGCTGCTTGCAGTTTTGGTGTCCGTCTGACGAAACGGAGCCAAACGGATCCGTCCTGACACACAATGTAGGTCAATGGGGACAGATCAGTTTTTTTATGACACAATAGAAATCTTGGCTATATTCAGATAATAAAACTGTCTGCATCCGTTCAGAACTGATCCGTTTGTATTATCTTTAACATAGCGAAGACGGATCCATCTTGAACACCATTGAAAGTCAATGGAGGACGGATCCATTTTCTATTGTGCCAGATTGTGTCATAGAAAACGGATACGTCCCCCTTGACTTACATTGTGTGTCAGAACGGATCCATTTGGCTCCGTTTCGTCAGACGGACGCCTCCAAAGTGGAATAGAGACAGAACAGAGGCAAACTGATGCATTCTGAGCAGATCCTTTTCCATTCAGAATGCATTAGGGCAAAACTGATCCGTTTTCGACCGCTTGTGAGAGCCCTGAACGGATCTCACCAACGGTAAACCAAAACGGCAGTGTGAAAGTAGACTAACATATGACTTTAACATGACTCTAAAGGGTAGAATCTATGTCATATATAACTTCAACTCTCACCATGCCCTGCTGTGGGCTGTATGCTGTCCAGGCATGCTGGGAGTTGTAGTTTTGCAACAGCTGGAGGGCCGCAGGTTGAGCATCCCTGATATATAAGATCTTCTAAACCAGGGATCAGCAACCTTCGGCACTCCAGATGCTGTGAAACTACAACTCCCAGCATGCAAACATGATCAACTGGTCTTCTAACTCCCATAGAAGTGAATGAAAGGAGTTGTAGTTTCTGAACAGCTGGAGTGTGGGAGGTTGCCGCTCCCTGTTCTACACAAAGGATCCACATTGTAGAGCTAGACAAACAAAGCCATCAAACTTCGTGAACATGAAGGACATTTGCAACGTCTCACTACAGAGTAGCGGTACACTGCAAAATGCAAAAGAATGTATTTTGGCGTCAAGAACTTGGACTCTGACTTGCACCTCAAAACTTTCAACATCAAGGGCACCTCAACTACTATCAAGCAGAAGAACCCCAGAATCAAAGTGTGCCCTGAAGGGAAGAACAGAGCACCCTTCCAATCACTGCACAAGCCCAGGAACATTGGAACCATGAGAACTACTACTACCATCTGACCACACACTCGTACATGCCCCTGCATCACGCTGCACATTTTGCACCTACAGTAAGCGGACTATGTTATTCTATGAACCCCAAAAGTATTGCTTTGGCTGCTACAGCTATAGTTACACCCATGGCACTATGATATATAATGGAGGAATGAACATGTATGTGACTGATCATTAGTATTCTGTGCATCCTACTGGGGGAGAGCGTTTAAAAATGAGTGCATATAAAAGCAGCAATGTGTCTTTCCCACAGTATCAAATTAGATCCCAGGTCTTCCTAAGACATGAAATGATTAGGTATAACAGAAGAGGTGCTGTCCATATATGAGATAGGGCTCATGCACACGAATATATGTGTTCCGTTCCGTGCATTGGGGCCACAATTTGCGGTCCCCAATGCACGGAGAACGTTCGTGAAGCCTCCGGGACGGATCCAGACCCATTCAACTTGAACGGGTCTGCATCCCTCCGTTCCGGACATGTTCTATCTTTTTGTGGAACGGAAGTAGGGAAAGGAACCCCACAGAAGCACTCCATAGTGCTTCCGTGGGGTCCGTTCCACATCTCCGGATTTGCGGACCCATTAAAGTGAATGGGTCCGCATCCGTGATGCGGAAGGCACACGGAACGGTGCCCGTTTATTGTGGATCCGCATATGCAGTCCGCAATACGGAAAAAAGGAACCCATACATTCGTGTGCATGAGCCCTTAGGCAGATGCCACGCTTAGGCTTTGCTCAGATTTCTATCAGGAGCCACTGTAAGGAGATTCTATCATATATGATGGAAAGAAAATGCTACACACTGCACTATTGGCAAGTACTTTCTGTATCGTTTTCAAGGTATTTTGAATAGTCGTATAACTTCTCTTTATACAAGAAAATGACGTGCATCAAATTTATCATCCAGGTTGAGCCACTTAGTTTGCACCATCTATATAGCATTAGTAAATCTGCCCCAATAAGAACATGTAACAGAATCACAATCTAACTGCATGGAATTTACTGTGTGGTCACTATCCTATGGGTTCTGCCAGACGGTCACATTTTTTATGCAGTTTTTAAAGCCAAAACCAGAAGTGGACCAAAAGAGGAGAGAAAGTATTAAGTGCAGAAACTACTTTGTTCTGGCTTCAAAAACTGTAGGAAAAACCTCAACCTGTGGCAGCACCCTAAATCCAGCATAAAATAATACATCAATAAAGTGTTGGCACTTTTTATATAATACAAGGAAGCATGTCATCTTCAGGGCTGGATCTAACAAGACAGCAAAAAGTGCTAACAAATTGCTAACGTAGGCCACATAATATCTCAGTATGTTCTGTGATTAATGCTGAACACATGGAATAAGGACATGTATCTTCCGTAAGACGGTCCAGCTTTGAGGGCATATGAAGCACACTATGGCATGTTCCTGAAGTTCTTACTCAAGAAAACATATTTATAGTAAATGTAATATCTGCAGGTTCCATCACAATGACATTGTCATTCAATGAGCTCGTCTCACCTTTCATAGGCAGGAACAGACTCCATGGGTCTCCGGCTGCTGCTGCACTAATGGGTCATAAGGTGTGCCTGCAATATACTTTCATCCAGGTGAAAAGTAAGAGAGGGAATGTGTTATCAGCCGGAAAGGAAACATTTCCAGAATGATTTGTTAAAACGTGCCCACACCGGGTGACACTCATTACATATGCCGTAACAAGGGAAAATGGAGGACGGACCCATTCAAGTTAATGGGTCCGTCAAAAAAAACGGATGCACAAATGGTATGTCGTCCGTGTCTGTTTTTTTCTTTCTACAAGACCTTGGTGCAATAAAATTACACTTTTCATTAACCTTCCTTTTTTTCCCCGTCAAACAAAAAAAAAGGAAGACACAAGGAAACACAACTGAAGCAAAATCGGACACAGACCACTAAAGCCAAATCACTGACATTGAAAAAACACTGTCGTGTGCATGAGGCCTAAGAAATATCAAAAGGGTGGGTTCACACGGGTTTTTGTAGCAAACAATGATTTTTTTTTTGGGGGGGGGGGGGGACAGTATGTCAGACAACCCCTGAGCACTGAATTCAAGCCATAGTACACTATAAAGAATAAAAATCGCGATGGTACAAAAATCATGATATGGGGATGTTTCTCATACCACCCTGTTGGGCCTATTTATTGCATATATGGGATCATGGATAAGTTTGAATATATCAAAATACTTAGGGAGATCATGATGCCCTATGCCGAATGTTCTTGAAATGGGCAGTTCAACACGACAATGACCCAAAACACACCAGTAAGTAAATAACATTTTAAGGTGGATTTACACGTGCAGAGGAGCAGCCAATTATCGGGAAGGAAGTGTTCCTTCCCAACAACTGGCTGCTCATCCAGTGGGGATGAAGCTCTGCATTTACATGCAGCGATCACCTCAACAGTATGAGGACAAGCTATCGCTCGTCCTCACACAGCTACACTATTTTTACACAGCATGATCTGCTGCCTAGAAACGATAATTTACTTGCCTGCTCTAATGGTTTCACCCGATGAACGAGCGTTTCACTCGTTCACTGTGTGATCGGCTGAACCTTTAGATGGGCAGATTGTCGGGAATGAGCGTTTGCAGAAACGTTCATCCACCATTAGTTACAGACAAACAGGATTGAGATAATGGAGTGGCCAGCCCAATCCCCCGACCTCAAACCCATAGAGAACTTGTGGCCTGACATAAAAAATGCAGTTTATAAGGCAAAATTAAAAACGCAGAACAACTGTGGAACGTAGTCCAATCGTTCTGGACAGGAGCACTTCTTCTGAGGTGCCAGAACACAGATGTCAAGCAGTTCTCAGAAACAATGGTTATGCCACTAAATGTTAGTTCAGTAATTCAAAGTGAAGTCAAACATTTTTTCAGCTTATACATTACATTTTTGATTTTATTTAAAAAGAAAAATGCTATTTTTTTGCCTAATATTCCTTTTTCTTTACTTTCTGTAAAGGAGTAACGCAAACTGGATACATTTTGCTATTGTATTGACTGGAATTGAATGTGTAATATTTCCAGTGCATTTGTGGAAATAAAAGTTATTATAATGATTTTGCAATTTATTTGCTTTTTAACCCCTTAAGGACAGGGCCATTTTTCACCATAAGGACCAGACTGATTTTGACAAATGTGACATGTGTCACTTTATGTGGTAATAACTTTGGAACGCTTTTTCATATCCAAGACATTCAGAGATTGTTTTCTCGTGACACATTGTACATCATGATAGTCATAAATTTGAGTCAATATATTTCACCTTTATTTATGAAAAAATCCCCAATTTACCAAAAATTTGCAATTTTAAAAATTTATATTTCTCTGCTTTTTAAATGGAAAGTGATACCTCATAAAATATTTATTACTTAACATTCCCCATATGTCTAATTCATCTTTGGATCATTCTGTAAATGTGATTTAATTTTTTTGGAACATTAGAAGACTTAGAATTTTATAAGCAATTCTTAAAATGTTTTACAAAATTTTCAAAACCCACCTTTTAAAGGACCAGTTCAGGTCTGAAGTTACTTTGTGGGGCTTACATAGTGTAAACCCCCAGTAAATGACCCCATTGTAGAAACTACAACCCTCAAGTTACTCAAAAGTGATTTTACAAACTTTGTTAACCCTTTAGGTGTTCCACAAGAATTAAAGGAAAATGGAGATTACATTTCTAAATTTCACTTTTTTGGCAGATTTTTCCATTTTAATCCATTTTTTTCTTTAACACATCAAGGGGTAGCAACCAAACAAAACGTAATATTTATTACCCTGGTTCTGCAGTTTAACTAAACACCCCACATGTGGTCGTAAACTGATGTAAGGGCACACGGCAGGGTGCAGAAGGAAAGGAACGCCATATGGTTTTTAGAAGGCAGATTTTGCTGAACTGGTATTTAGATGCCATGTCTCATTTGAAGCCCCCCTGATGCACCCTTACAGTAGAAACTCCCAAAAAGTGACCCAATTTTGGAAACTAGAGTAGAAGGTGCTGGCTTTATTGGTACTATTTTGGGGTACATATGATTTTTAATTGCTCTATATTACGTTTTTTGTGAGGCAAGGTAATAAAAAAATGGCTGTTTTGGCACAGTTTTTATTTTTTACAACATTCATCTGACAGGGTAGATTGTGCTATTTTTTATAGTGCAGGTTGTTACGGATGCAATGATATCAAATAGGTTTACTTTCTTTCTTTGTTTCAGTTTTACATAATTTTTTTTCCCAAAAATGCTTTATGTTTTTGTGTCTCCATTTTCTGAACTCCATATTATTTTTATTTTTCTGCCGATCGTCTTGTATAGGGGCTTGTTTATTGCAGGAAGAGTTGAAGTTTTTATTTGTTACCATTTTTGGGTACATGATTTTTTGGGGCAAGGTGACAAAAAAATTGGTTGTTTTAGCACTTATTGGTTGTTTAGTTTTTATTTATTTATTTTTAAAGCGTTCACCTGAGGGGTTAGGGCATGTGATATTTTTATGCAGCAGATCGTTATGGACGTGGTAATACCTAATATGTATACTTTTTCTTATATATTTATGTTTTACACAATAATAGCATTTTGTAAACCCCCAAAAATAATGTTTTAGTGTCTCCATAGTCTGAGAGCCATAGCTTTTTATTATTATTTTTTTGACCGATTGTCTTAGTTAAGGTCTCATTTTTTTGTGGGCTGAGGTGACTGTTTGATTGGTACTATTTTGGGAGGCATACGCCTTTTTGATTGCTTGGTGTTGCACTTTATGTGATGCTGTCACGGCTGAGGATGGGGGAAACCCTCAGCCGTGTGGTGCCAGATGATGTTGTGGCTACTCGGCCATGAGAACAGGATAGGGAGCAGGTCACCTCCTCAAGCATCCCTAACCTGACCCTAACTCCTACCTGCATGGGCCGACTTTTAAGGTAGGAGGACCCATGCGCAGGAACCTCAGAGCCCTGACTTACCCTCCGCAGATCCCTGAGCTAGGAGCTGGGTAAGACGACCTACTCCTCCTAGTTACGGAGGAGCAGGAGTCTCCATGGCCAAATAAAGGGATAAAGGGAACACAAACAGCTTTACGGGTATGGCAGGCGAACTAATAGTTCCACCAACCTGCCACAGCCTTGCTGACTAGATCCCTGCGCAAACAGGAATCCAGATGTCACGAGGGTGTCAAGAGCCACGTCTGACTCCGTTATACCCGGGGTCAGGAAGTCGCAGCGGGTGGCTGCGCGCTCTATGTCTAAAGATCACGGTGTTTCTTAGTGTTTGTTTTCTGTGTTTGCCTTGCTATCCTTTTTGTCTCACTCAGGGATCCGTAGCTTCTCCTCCTCAGCTGTTTCTTGTCTGCCACTCCCAAACTCCTTATATTCTCCTCTCACACTTCTCTTGTTGCCAGTTATAGAGCTTCCTGCCTGGACATCTATGCTGACCCACTGGAGCTGAGAATCTGGTTGTTGTTCCAGAGTGCTACCCTCCGGATCCCTGTTGGGCTTTTGTTGTCTCCTGTTGTTGCCCTCCTGGGATTATATGTTTAGTTTGTATTGTCTGTCCTCCCCTTGGTGTTTTCCTTTAGAGCTAGTGGTGCGGACTAGTGTTCCCACCGCCCTGTTCACTATCTAGGGCTCATCCTAGGGAAAGCCAGGGTTTTAGGCACGTGATCGGCGTACGGGTGAGGAACCCGTCTAGGGACGACAGGGCAGCCAGGCGCCAGTCGCAAGGTGAGTTAGGGGTCACCACCTTCCCTCTCACTAGGGCAGGGCCTCCCTCTTTTCCTCCCTCCGTGTCACGTATGTGACAGTTACGCCGATCGTGATATTATAACTGGCCCTTATTTTTTTTTTGAGAAAAAAAGAAAAAAAAAAAATATATATATATATATATATATATAATTTTTTTTTTCTCTACTTAGAATCCAATATGGATCCTATTGCTGCTTTGGCAAAACAGCTTCAAGGCCTGTCTTTGGAGGTGGCAGGATTGAAGGCGTCTGTCCTCCAACAGCAGCAGCAAATGCAGCAGACCGTAAGCCCAGCGGTTGCTATGGGTAACCAGGTTGTTACAGAACCCAAGGTTGTTCTTCCTGACAGATTCTCTGGGGGAAGGGACAAATTTGTGTTGTTCCGTGAGGCCTGCAAATTATATTTTAAGCTGCGCCCTTACTCCTCAGGTAATGAAGAACAGCGGGTGGGGATTGTTATTTCCCTGCTTCAGGGGGACCCGCAATCCTGGGCGTTCTCGTTACCCCCTGGTTCCCAGGCTCTCCGGTCAGTGGAGGGATTTTTTGGGGCTTTGGGTCTCATATATGATGACCCTGACCGTGTCGCCCTGGCTGAGTCGAAGTTACGGAGACTCCTACAGGGAGATCGGCTAGCAGAGGAATATTGCTCAGAGTTCCGCAGGTGGGCTACGGATACTCAGTGGAACGACCCGGCTCTCAGGAGTCAGTTCTGCTCTGGGTTATCTGAAAGGGTTAAGGATGCGCTGGCGCTGTATGAGACCCCCCTTTCCCTTGATGCTGTTATGTCCCTCTCTATCAGGATAGATAGACGTCTTAGGGAGAGATCGAAAATTCCTGAGCAATCGGTAACCTCTCCCAAGCAGCAGTTAGTCTGTACTGACTTGGATGAGCCTATGCAGCTAGGAGGAACTTCTCGTCAGGTCCGTCCTCCTGAGGTTCGCCGTAGGTGGGGGGCTTGTTTTTTCTGTGGGGGGAAGGGTCATTTCATTAATGTCTGTCCCTCCTTTTCCCAAAAACAAAAGACCGTCGGAAAACTACTAACCCCAGGCTGTGCGGAGGATGTCAGCCGGGGGGTATACGTTTCCTCCATACGAACATCTCAATTTGTGTTGCCAGCGGTTATTGTTTTTGGTGATAAGACAGGAGTCTATTTCTTTTTTTCTAGACAGTGGTGCAGGGGTAAATTTGATAGATGCCCATTTTGCCCGCACTATGGGTTTGTCTCTCTGTACGCTGCAGAGACCCATTCCCATATTCGCTATTGACTCTGCTCCTCTGTCTCAGAGAAACCTCACTCACGTTGTCCATAACTTACATCTTCGGGTAGGGGACCACCATAAGGAGCGTCTTTCATGTTACGTTCTGGAGGGCCTTCCCTCTCCTGTGGTATTGGGTCTTCCCTGGTTGGTAGCGCACAATCCAGTGGTGGATTGGCAGGCCAGGGAGATATTGGAGTGGAGTGAGCATTGCAGAGAGAATTGCTTAAATAACAATTGCTTAATCGCCTCCATAGCTTCCCTACCTACATTTATTTCGGACTTTGAGGACGTTTTTTCTGAAAAGGGTTGTCAGAAGGCTACCACCTCATCGTCCTTATGATTGCCCGGTTAACCTGATTCCCGGTGCAAAATTACCCAAGTCCAGGTTGTATAATCTTTCGGGTCCCGAGAGACAAGCCATGAAAGATTATATCTCCGAGAGTCTGGCCAAGGGACACATCAGACCCTCTTCTTCACCCGTGGCTGCAGGGTTTTTCTTTGTTAAAAAGAAAGATGGGGGCCTGCGTCCTTGCCTAGATTTCCGTGAGCTAAACCGGATAACCGTCCGAGACCCATACCCTCTTCCTCTCATTCCTGACCTTTTTAATCAGATTGCGGGTGCTAGGTGGTTCTCCAAACTTGATCTTAGGGGGGCCTACAATCTGATTCGTATCAAGGAAGGGGATGAGTGGAAGACAGCTTTTAACACCCCTGAGGGGCATTACGAAAATTTAGTCATGCCTTTCGGTCTGACCAATGCCCCTGCTGTCTTCCAACATTTCGTTAATGATATTTTTAGTCATCTCATCGGCAGGTTTGTAGTCATATACCTAGATGATATCTTAATTTATTCGGCTGATCTGAAAACACATGAAGTACATGTCAGGCAAGTACTGCAGGTCCTACGGACGAATAAATTATATGCGAAAATTGAAAAATGTGTCTTCGCCGTTCAGGAAATACAATTCCTGGGATATCTATTATCTGCTTCAGGTTTCCGTATGGATCCTGGGAAGGTCCAGGCAATTTTAGATTGGGATCTTCCTGAGAACCTTAAAGCTCTACAACGGTTTTTGGGTTTCGCAAATTTCTACAGAAAGTTTATTAAAAATTATTCAGTGATCGTTAAACCCCTTACTGACATGACTAGGAAGGGGACTGATTTTTCTAAATGGTCTGACGCCGCTAAAATTGCATTTTCCTCTCTAAAAGAGAGATTTACCTCGGCACCTGTCCTAATTCAACCTGATGTCTCCCAGCCTTTTATTGTTGAAGTTGATGCGTCGGAGGTGGGAGTGGGGGCTGTATTGTCTCAGGGTCCGTCTCCTGGCAAATGGCGTCCTTGCGCTTTCTTTTCCAAAAAATTATCTGCAGCAGAAAAGAACTATGATATTGGAAATAGGGAACTGTTGGCGATTAAACTGGCGTTTGAAGAGTGGCGTCACTTCTTAGAGGGAGCAATCCACCCCGTCACGGTAATTACGGATCACAAAAACCTTCTGTACCTAGAATCGGCTAAGCGTCTCACCCCTAGACAAGCTAGGTGGTCGCTATTCTTTACCAGATTTAACTTTGTAATCACCTATCGTCCTGGGGCAAAAAATACCAAGGCAGACGCATTGTCTCGTAGTTTCCCTGGAGGGGGTAATGTTAGAGATCCGGTACCTATTTTACAAAGAGGAGTGGTTGTCTCTGCTGTACACTCTGTTCTAGAGGGAAAGGTGTTAGAGGCCCAGGGGGACGCCCCGGCCTCTTGCCCCTCAGAGAAATTGTTTGTACCGTTAAACCTGCGTCTTGAGTTATTGAAGGAACATCATAATTCGGCACTTGCTGGGCACCCGGGTAGTAAAGCAACCTTGGAGCTATTGTCTCGTCGTTTTTGGTGGCCAAGGTTGCGTCAGGATGTAATAGATTTCGTGTCTACTTGTTCTACTTGTGCACGCGCGAAAGTCTCTCATACACGTCCAGCAGGGTCTTTATTGCCACTTTTCATCCCCAATAGACCATGGACACATCTATCAATGGATTTCATCACTGACTTACCTTTGTCTGCGGGTAAAACAGTTATCTTGGTAGTAGTAGACAGGTTTAGCAAAATGGTACACTTTATTGCGCTACCCGCACTTCCTAATGCTAAGACTCTTGCTCAGGTGTTTATCAGTGAAATCGTGAAGCTTCACGGGGTCCCTTCCGATGTGGTTTCGGATCGGGGAACCCAGTTTATTTCTAAGTTTTGGAAAGCTTTTTGTACCCGTTTAGGGGTACACTTATCCTTTTCCTCAGCTTTCCATCCTCAGTCGAATGGACAGACTGAGCGTACCAACCAAAACCTAGAAACATATTTAAGGTGTTTTGCGTCTGAAAACCAAGAGGTGTGGTCATCATATTTACCGTTAGCCGAGTTTGCCATAAATAATCGCCGTCAGGAATCCACTGGCAAGTCACCATTTCTTGGTGCATACGGTTTTCATCCCCAATTTTGTACTTTCAAAGAGGGGGGGTCTTCTGGGGTTCCCGAAGAGGAACGGTTTTCTTCATCTCTTTCATCGGTATGGCAGAAGGTGCAAGCTAACTTGAAAAATATGAGTGGTAAATACAAATGCATGGCCGATAAGAAACGGTCGCCAGGTCCGGACCTAGGAGTGAATGACTATGTGTGGTTGTCTACTAGGAATATTAAGTTGAAGGTTCCCTCTTGGAAACTGGGTCCTAGGTTCATTGGTCCTTATAAAATTGTAGCCGTCATTAACCCTGTGGCTTTTCGCCTGGAGCTACCTCAGACTTTTAAGATCCATAACGTCTTCCATAAGTCGCTGCTCAAGAAGTATGTTCCACCTCTAGAACCATCACCACTGCCACCTCCTCCTGTTGTTGTGGATGGTAATCTGGAGTTTCAAATATCCAGAATTGTTGATTCTCGTCGGGTCCGCCGCTCTCTTCAGTATCTGGTGCATTGGAGGGGTTACGGTCCCGAGGAAAGAATGTGGGTTCCAGCGTCAGAGGTAAACGCCAACAGGTTGATTCAGGCTTTCCATGTCTCTCATCCGGAGAGACCTGGTCCTGAGTGTCCGGAGGCCCCTCGTGAAAGGGGGGGTACTGTCACGAGGGTGTCAAGAGCCACGTCTGACTCCGTTATACCCGGGGTCAGGAAGTCGCAGCGGGTGGCTGCGCGCTCTATGTCTAAAGATCACGGTGTTTCTTAGTGTTTGTTTTCTGTGTTTGCCTTGCTATCCTTTTTGTCTCACTCAGGGATCCGTAGCTTCTCCTCCTCAGCTGTTTCTTGTCTGCCACTCCCAAACTCCTTATATTCTCCTCTCACACTTCTCTTGTTGCCAGTTATAGAGCTTCCTGCCTGGACATCTATGCTGACCCACTGGAGCTGAGAATCTGGTTGTTGTTCCAGAGTGCTACCCTCCGGATCCCTGTTGGGCTTTTGTTGTCTCCTGTTGTTGCCCTCCTGGGATTATATGTTTAGTTTGTATTGTCTGTCCTCCCCTTGGTGTTTTCCTTTAGAGCTAGTGGTGCGGACTAGTGTTCCCACCGCCCTGTTCACTATCTAGGGCTCATCCTAGGGAAAGCCAGGGTTTTAGGCACGTGATCGGCGTACGGGTGAGGAACCCGTCTAGGGACGACAGGGCAGCCAGGCGCCAGTCGCAAGGTGAGTTAGGGGTCACCACCTTCCCTCTCACTAGGGCAGGGCCTCCCTCTTTTCCTCCCTCCGTGTCACGTATGTGACAGTTACGCCGATCGTGATACCAGAACCGTAAGCTGCACCAAAACACATAAGAAGGTCCCAACAGAACATAACATACAACATCACACACAGCAAGACATAAACATAAGGACAATATCTTTATGACCACAGGGGTGGCTCCCACTGGCAGGTAATATGCACAGGAGGCTGCTCCAGCCAAGCATGACTGAAGCAACCTCCTGAGCCATGCCAAACACCAAGGCTATATAGGCCAAGAAGCCATACCCCACAGTCGGACACACTCAGTGACATCACGCACACACTGGGAAGGGAGTTAACCCTTCCAGCACCACAGAAGGGAAATACACATAAAAGGGAAAGTGTCCAACAGTAGGCACACACTGTGGTTGTTGCCGCTGGCAACGACATGGGTGGCAACTGTGTCCTGGGAGATAGCCCGGAGGCCGGGACACTGCTACCACATGTACAGACAGCCAAACGTTGCCACGGGCAACCACAGTGCAGGAAAAGTGTCAGTGCACACAACACACTACACAAAGTGCACACAGACATACAACACAGTGAACACAATACACACACCTAACATAGAGGTTGCTAGGTGCAACCGCATGCACAGCAGGAAAGCTGCCACATACATAAGTTGTCAGCGGCAACCACAGGTGAGGCAAATACCACTGCCCTCACCTGTGATTGACAACAAAACCAAACCGCTGACCATCGCATGCGGTTGAAGAGTCACGGTCATAGCCATGGCCGTGATAGATGCTAGGTGACAAAAAATGGCTTTTTTTGGCAGTTTTTATTTAATTTTGTTTTACAGTGTTCAGCTGAGGGGTTAGGTCATGTGATATTTTTATAGAGCATGTTGTTACGGACGCGGCAATACCTAATATGTCTACGTTTTGAAACAAAGAAATTGTTTTAATGTCTTCATGTTCTGAGAGCTATAATTTTTTTTTATTTTCTGAGCGATTTTCTTATGTAGAGGCTCATTTTTGGGGGGATGAGGTGACTGTTTTATGGGTACCATTTTGTGGGACATACACCTTTTTGATCACTTGGTGTTGCACTTTTTGTGACGTAAGGTGACAAAAATGGCTTTTTTTACATAGTATTTATTTATTTTTATGGTGTTTATTGAGCGGGGAGGATCATGTGATATATTTATAGAGCCGGTCATTACGGACGCGTCGATACCTAATATGTGTGTTTTTTTTCATTTTTTTTTCTATTTTTTTATTATAAAATCTGGGGAAAGAGGCGGTTTTTTTCTTTTTTTACTTGAAACTATATTTTTTTTTAATTAAAAAACCCTTTTTTTTTTTAAACTTTATTTCTGTCCCACTCTGGGACTTCAACTTTTGTGTTGGTCTAATCCCCTCTGCAATGCATTACAACACAACTATATTGTAATGCATTGCCTGTTAGTGTATTACACTGAGTAAGGCTACATGCACACGACCATATGTGTTTTGCGTTGCGCAAAAAAAAGGATGACATCCGTATGCCATCCGTTTTTCTTTGTGGATCCATTGTAATAATGGACAAGAATAGGAAATGTTCTATTTTTTTGCGGTGCTATGGAACAGGCATACTGATGCGGACAGCACACGGTGTGCTGTCCGAATTTTTTGCGGACCCATTGAAATGAATGGGTCCGCATCCTATCTGCAAAAAAAAAAACTGAACAGAAAAAAACAATGTTCATGTAGCCTAATACACTAACAGGTTGCCTAGGAGACCCAGCCTGAGGCTGGATCTCCTCTCCACCTATAGAAGGCAGGTCCCGATGTCGTGCAAGGCATTAGGCAGTCTCTGCACAGCATCAGGCTGCCTTGTCACACATAGGGTCCCCGCCACAGCAGCGCGGGGACCTGATGGGCTCCCTAACCCGCAGCAAACCCCTTCTATGTCGCAGTCAGTGCTGACCTCGGCATAGAAGGGGTTAATCTGTTTACAGCAATGCCGGCAGATACAGCAGGGGCCCGGTTATCAGGGACTGCCGGGCACCTGCAGTGATTTGGCGGGCGCAGCTCCTGCACCCGCCCGATCAGCCTGCCGTGCATGTACGGTGGAATACAGTGCAGGGTGCAGTCTTTAGTAAGGTTGACTCACCTGTCCGGCGATGCACAGGTAAACCCCTTACCTGTGCCGGGAGCCGGTCTGAAATCAGAGTCACGGGGAGCAGGCAATTCCGAGAACAGCCGCCAGGGGCCTTCATCAGGCTGTTCTCGGAACTACCTGCTCCCGGTGACTGCGTTTGATTTCAGACTGGCTCCCGGCACAGGTAAGGGCTTACCTGTGCATCGCTGGACCGGTGAGTCAACCTTACTAAAGATGGCAGCCCGCATGTGTTCGCTGGCGAACACTGCAACCAGTCTGGCACAGCTTCCCCTGCCGTACATGTACGGCGTTTTGCATACATGGTTGGCTCACAGTGCTGAACACAACAGAAATGTTACAGCAGGAAGACTATCAGCTTAGGCTATTTTCACACTAGCATTTCTATTTTCTGGTATTGAGATCAGTCATAGGGTCTCAATGCCGGTGAAAAATGCTTCTGTTTTGTCCCCATTCATTGTCAATGGGGACAAAACGTAACTGAACAGAATGGAATGCACCAAAATGCATTCCGTTCCATTTGGTTGCGTTCCCATACCGGAGAGCATGCTGCGGTTTTCCTTCCATCATGGGATGCGGAGCAAGTCATGACCCACAATGCAAGTCAATGGGGACGGATCAGTTTAACTTTGACACAATCATCCCCATTGACTTGGACTTCATGACGGATCCGTCTTGGCAATGTTAAAGATAATACAACCACGTTAACGGTTGTATTATCAGTAACGGAAGTGTTTTTGCTGAGCCCTGCCGGATCCAGCAAAAACGCTAGTGTGAAAGTCGCCACCTGGATTTAACTAAGCAATTGGATAATTACTGCATGGGCTATTATCTTTCAGCTGGCAATAAGTTATTTAACGCCAACTGGTGCAATGAGTTGCTTCTCATTTCTTAAACAACCATGTCGAAAGACACATCTTGTGGTCGTGGAAAAGTTATTAGTCTGTTGGAAAAGGGTCAAATCATTGGCATGCATCAAGCAGAGAAAACATCTACGGATATTGCAGAAACTACTAAAATTGGGTTAAGAACTGTCCAACGCATTATTAAAAACTGGAAGGACAGTGGGGACCCATCGTATTCGAGGAAGAAATGTGGCGGGGAAAAAAAATCCTGAATGATCATGATCGGCGATCACTTAAATGTTTGGTGGCTGCCATGCACTGTGTGAGCATGGGGGGCTCTGGCAGAGTTGGTATGCTGCATTCCTGTGTGGGTTGTTTGTACTGTGACCTGCTGTGTGTTCGGGCTCCTGTACTGATGTACGGGTTCCAGTTGTGGAGGCTTCGGCAGGTAAGTGAGTTGTCTTGTTGTTCTTACCTGCTGATCCTCTTGCTGTGAATGTCTCTTCTTTTCCTTTTGTTGCTACGCCTGTGGAGACTCTGGTTCATCCGTAACTTGGATGAACCTGGTTGTCTCTGGTCCCTGTCTCCTAACCTCAGGGAAATTCAGGGATTTAATGGTTCTAAGGTTCCAGCGTATGGGCCGGCTCATACAGTTAGGAGAACAGGGCCAGATTTAGGGATGCTTGAGGAGGTGACCTGCTCCCTTATTCCGGCATACTGGCCTAGCAGCTACCCTTCATCTCTTTACATTGTACGGTGGGGGGTTTCCCCCAGTCCCCACCGTGACATGAAGTGATGAACCCATCATGCCTAGTGCCTACTGTACAAGCCTGTGGGGGCAGTGCTATGATCTGGGGTTGCTGCAGTTGGTCAGGTCTAGGTTCAGCAACAGTATGTGCTCCAAGAATGAGGTCAGCTGACTACCTGAACCTACTGAATGACCAGGTTATTCCATCAATGGATTTTTCTTCTTCCCTGATGGCACGGGCATATTCCAAGATGACAATGCCAGGATTCATCAGGCTCAAATTGTGAAAGCGTGGTTCAGGGAGCATGAGACATCATTTTCACACATGGATTGGCCACCACAGAGTCCAGACCTTAACCCCATTGAGAATCATATATATATTTTTTTTGGACAAGCAGTGTATATGCAAATTATTGAGAGGACATGTGACCGGATGCAAATAGACTCCAAAACAGCTTAAACACAATTTCATGCTATAATACATTTATACCATCAGCCACATATCCTATGGAACATACGCTGACTCCTACTTCAATAGTTTGCCACAAATACTAAAGATCACCCAGAGCATGCTGCTATATAAATGGCAGTGATTTATAAAAAAACAAAAAAAAAAAAAAAAAAAAAAAAAAAAAAAAAACAACAGGAAACTTAATTGCCACCCACTATAAAAAAAATAAAAATTGTAGGGTGTTTTATAATTTCCTACCAGTATTTTTTTTTGTTTTAAGCAAACCAAGTGTTGAAAGTGTAAAACCACCCTAAAAGAACGTCAAAGTAGAGAAACTTTAAAACTGGCATTTCCCTATGAGATAAAAAAATCCTGATCAATTAAAAGGTCCTTCACACCATCGGTCAGCTCGTGTTTGCCCTGCAGTCTGTACAATGTTATCACCTGTTTGCAGAAAGGACGGATGCTCATAACTTTAGAGATCAGCACTACGCACATTTCTATGTTTATTCTTCTGTTCTATGAAGAAAATGCAGCACTGACTTCTGTTTGACTAATCTAATGACTTAAATCACCCTTTTCACAAAGTCAAAACATGATTGATAAATTAGGAAAAAAAAAACCTGTTCCTAATAGCTGTAAATGGTGTGTTCGCCAAAAGCAAATATGGCACATGTGTACATTGTGAAACATCTATTACACATGTGACTAGAAAGGCATCTAGTAATAAGGATTCCATTTAAAATATGTTGCAATATCCGGAAACATGTTTTTTACTCCATAGACACACCTATGTAAGGGAACTGCATAGGCAGGAATTCCCTGATACAATACTTTCACCTCCGATGGTCCCCCTTTGACCATTCTAGGCAGGGACTAATCTCTTTACAGTAGTGCTGCTATTTATTAGGAACAATGCGCAGTTGGTACAGTAACAAGTCAGCAGTTTTCCTCTGTGATAGAAGCGGGTCTATGCCCGGGCATTAGAGGACAGCTATCGATATTTTGCATGTACAAAGTGGATTTGTACTGTACAGATTTAAAGAAACACTAAACCTAGAAATTAATGATACAAGTAAATGTGTGTTATTGTTTCCCATACCGTTTGTCAGTTTGCAGGATTTCATGCATGTTTCTGAAACTATTTTGTAGAAATCCTGTAGAGTTTAATCTACTGCTGCTCTGTCCATTTTCATCTGGGAAACAGATAATGGGCAGGGCTTAAAGGGATTCTGTCATCAGAAATGAGGTCTATAACCTAAACATATGGCGATGTCCCTAGTAATACACTGAATCCTAAAGTGACTTTATCAAATGCGCCTGTGGCTCTATAATCATAAAAAACAGGTTTATATAACCTGTCACTCACTTCAAAATGTGTCCAAGGGGAGGTCTCATGGTGAAGGGTGCCGGGCTGCAGCCATCTCGTTTAGGTGCCCAGCGCCGCCTTCTGAAATGAAATCGGCGCCCTCCCTTTCATTGGATCCGCCTACCTCAGTTCATCGCCTCTCTAACGTCCGCTCGCTTCAGCCAGATCCCTATACCTAGTGCGCACGCGCAGGATCTGGCTGAAGCGAGCGGACGTTGGAGAGGCGGCGATGAACTTTGGTAGGCGATTTCACTTCAGAAGGCGGCGCTGGGCACCTAAACGAGATGCCTGCAACCGGGCACCCTTCACTATGAGACCTCCCCTTGGACACATTTGTGAAGTGAATGACAGGTGATATAAACCTGTTTTTTATGATTATAGAGCCACAGGGGCATTTGATAAAGTCACTTTAGGATTCAGTGTATTACTAGGGACATCACCATATGTTTAGGTTATAGGCCTCATTTCTGATGACAGAATCCCTTTAAAGTGTACATTCCTTGTGATATAGGCACCCATACACTCTTACACCGGCTATAATGGTGTACGGATTCCACTGGGGGTCGCAGTGAACGATGAGCATGCAGGAACACACATCGCTGCTCACATCACAGATGTGCTATGCCAGGCTTTAGTGGAGCAAGAGCAGGCAGGATCAGCGATTTGCTGCCTCCTGTCTACTAAAAACCTTGCATATTTCAATGGTGGAGGCCTTCAGCAGAGCAGGGTGAGGTAGGAGCTCACACAGCACATGCCTTGTTACAGGTGTACGAGTGTTCCAAAGTGCGATAGACATGTGAACTTCAGGTACCTATTTATCAAAGAAAAAAAAAAGAAATAACAAAGAGGTACATTACAAATATTATCTTATCACATTTAGAATGTTTTAATAAAATTTAGGTACATGTTAATGATCTGTGTGAGTCCTACCGTGGACAGGGCTTAGAAGCTCCTGCTCCACCCTGCTGTCTTCCAGCCAGAGATTCTAAGGAGACCTTTATACATTTTTCTTTGTTTATTGTAATATAAGTAAAAGGAAGAGAAGCACTGGGATATTTTTTAAATTTAGGGCTTATTCAGAATAACAATGTAAAAGTTGCCCGCATTCTGTCCGTGAAATACTGATGATTTTCCCATCAACAGTGAATCAGGATTATCTCAGACTGCATGCAGTTTTCCATTTTTTTTTCCTATCCATATGGCATCAGACATATGGACATTCAGGACATTTTCTCTGAATAGATGATAGTCAACGAAAAACTGATATGTGAATTGGCCCATTAAAGGAGTTTTCCAAGAGTACAATATTAATGACCTCAGTATAAGTCATCCATATCTGAATTGTGGGGGTCAGATTCCCAGCAGCACTCTGGCCTATTCCTAGGGCAGTGACTTCACGTTCATCGGTCACATGGCCTATGTTCAGCTTAGTCCCATTAAAGTTAATGTGCCTGGGCTGCAATACCAAGCACAGCCACTAAACAATGTACGGCACTGGGCTTGCTAAGCTTCGAGGAAGCCACAGCGCTCCTGAGGCAGGGTCATCAATACTGTACTCGGAGTAAAACTCCTTTAACATGTCAGTTTTCAGTCCAGGTACCTACCTGCCATTCTAAACTCAGACAACATCCGGAAGGGATAAGACCTTGTCTGAATAAGGACTCGTGGTCCCTTTACACGGGATGACGATCTAGCAGATTGTCGGGAAGGAAGCGTTCCTTCCCGACAATCTGTTTATTGCTGGTGGAGAAGACTTCTGCATTTACATGCAGCGATCTCCTCCAGAGTATGGGGAGGAGCATTTTCTCATTCATCAGATAATCAACTGTGCATTTACAACATCAGATAATCGCTAACGAGCGTAAGTAGTAACGCTGGTTAGCAATGATCAGTTCAATTGTTGGCCCGTGTAAAGGGCCCTTTAAGAGAACCTTTGACCACAATTGACTTTAATTTGTCATCTGGGTCTTTCCATCCTTTACACAAGCTGAAAGTGGCCATATACTTTCAACAGCTGTAAGCAGGCCGACAACTACTCTTCCCGACACCCCTATACACGTCAGATGCTTGGTTCAGTAGAGCATACATGTGTTTTCAATGGGCAAGAGAGAGGCAAGCTATTATTACTATCCAATACAGTGTGTGTAATATACCTAAATAAATGCACAGTCTATAGGTCTAGATTACTACAAGGAAAACAAAAGGAAGGTAAAGTCAGCCAATAATTATATTCCAAACGCATCTACAGAAAGGAGTACCTTTAAAACCCAGTCAATAAACACAAAGGAGAAAAACAAAGAAAAAAAAACAAAATGAAATGATTTAGGCATCTTTATTTCAGAACATTATTTCAAGGAGTCCGTGTTATCACAACCAAGAGAGAGAGTCTTCTTTTCCACACCGGGATGGAGACATACAGTTCATCAAATGGAAGAATAGTTTATTTTTTTGATTTTTTTTATATATATATATTTTTTAAATAAAACAATATCGCTCAAACAATAATACTGCTACTGGAAGTCCAAAGATAGCAGTTTTAGGACTTAAAGAGCAAAACTGTGCACAAGGCTTCAGGATAAGTCAGAGATCCCACCTGCAAAATGTGCAAGTAGAAGTAATTGTGAAGATTGTTGCTTGTCCCTTGGTGGGACTGAGGAAGGCATGCCCATAGCACCGGTCTTCTACTGAAAGTGCTGGAATAAGCTTCAGTGACTCATTTTCTTCCCATCAATCAGAGTCTTTAAGGAGGCAAGAGAAGTACAAGCACACAGGAAGCATCTGTACAAGCTGAGAGTTCATGGTTTCTCTTTGTTGACACTACTATAAGTATTTGCGAGCCACATAGCTTAATATTCCTCCGTGCTTGTAGAATGCGACTTCTGCTTCATTATTAAAGGCTGCAATCACATGGAAAATCTTTCCGGTGCTTGTCTGGAAATGAAACACAGTTCATGATTACAATTAGGAGTTCTGAAAATAGCCCAGCATGCTTGCCCAGATATTTTCAGAAGTCCCATAGTAGTGAATAGAGAGCAAGTCACAAGTCAATTTTGCTACAAGTTTGTGTAATTCATGCTAATCAAACGCTGAACAGTGATTGATAAATCTGGTGCATCTTTACCATAGCATTTAAGTCCTTCAGATGTTATTGCAGTTTTTGCATACCACTACAATTGATAAATCTGGCATGTACCTAATTAACTGTACAGTGTAAAAACAACATTTATGCACAAGCATGGCATGCTCCAAAAATTGCAATTTTTTAATGCCAGTTTTTATGGAATAATACATTTCATCTTTTAAAAGGAGACATACCAGAAAGTTTAAAAAAATGGCCCTTTAGTGCACATTAATTAAAATATGATTCACTTTTCTAATTTCCCTTACATAGTAAAGTAGGATCAATTGAAGCTCTAGGTTTGGGGCTGCAGTGGTGAGAGAGTTTAAAGGGGTTCTGCAGTTTGTTTCAACTGATTATCTATCCTCTGGATAGATCAGCAGCATCTGACCGACGGGGGTCCGAAACCCGGGACCCTCGACGATCAGCTGTTTGAGAAGGCAGCGGAGCTCCAGCAGGGCCCCGGCCTTCTCACTGTTTACCGCAGGCCCAGTGACGTCACGACTAGTATCAACTTGCCTGGGCGCGGCTAAGCTCCGTTCACTTGAATGGAGCTTAGTCCCGCCCAGGCCAGTTGATACTAGTCGTGACGCCCTTGGACCAGCGGTAAACCGAGAGAAGGCCGCGGCACTCCTGGAGCAGTTTTAACTTTTCTAGGCTCTGATTGACTAGTCTGTACAGACTAATGAATCAGAGTAATCATCGGCAAGAGACCACTCTGATCCCTTGCTAGCTGCTCCAATGACTCTGCTGTCTGTGACAGGGGTAGACTTCAGCGCAGTGACACTTTATCATGTCAAAGCATCCAGTAACAGTTTGCATGTAGCTGTACGTCGGATTGCAGAAATGTACCTGCAATATGAACGTACAGCTGCATCCATTTGCAGCAAGGGGTTAAGCTTTTTTTTTTTTCTGTTTTATAAGCAGTTTTTCCTCCTGAGCATTTTAGAAACTGTCAGACAACCCTTTAAAAAGTGTGTGATACACAGTGGAATCCTACCTTGACTTCCAGACTTTCTCCAGGAACTAGCTTGGCATGGATAGATATAGAATACTGCTCTTTTCCTGAAAGGCTAAGAGATTCTGCATTTTCTCCAGGCAGAAACTGAAGAGGCACGATGCCAATGCCCACTAACTGATCCTTATGGATCTTCTCATAACTTTCAGCTATCACAGCCCGGACACCCTATTGACAGATAGTCATGAAAAAAATAAGATTAATATTTATACACAGTGTAAACGAGTGAAGAGTGAGCTTAAAAATGTAAAAAAAACAAAACTTCAGCAAGCCAAGTACTGGCATTTATTCATTTTATTAGCAAGTATTATTCTGGGTTATGATGAAAATATAGTATACCTATTCAGAATATCTCCAGCCATGACCTGTAATATCGTTCATGTATAGAAAAAGCAAGACCTCAAATATTGGTCCAACTGGCATATCTATGCAAGTGCAATTGGTATGTGCAGGTGAAACTCGAAAAATTAGAATATTGTGCAAAAGTTCATTTATTTCAGTAATGCAACTTAAAAGGAGTTGCTGCCCTGATCTATAGCCCTCATCTCTGAGCTCTTGACAGCTCAAACACTCTTATTAAACTGATAGGAATATGGCTTAAATGAGTGTTTGTAGCAGAAACCTGAGGATAAGTGATCTTTATATTTACCAGGATAACCTAGATCGACCTTGAGAAAAGGATAGTATAGTGCACACTGCTGGAAACTGTAAAGAAAAGAACTTTTATTGCCTCATACCCACAAAAGTGGCTTATCTACTAGCATACGTTCAGACGCCGACTAGAAAGCCACACCTAGGGTTTCACCCTCATTTGGCTTCTTCTGGAGTATGAGGAATTAAAAGTTCAGTTTTTTTTAAAGTTTCCGAGCAGTGTGCACTATATTCTCCTTTGCTTAAAGGGACTCTGTCACCAGTTTCTAACCCCCACTTTTAAAAATATTGTTCTGTCCATGGAGCCCTTGTGATTACTAAGGTGTTGTTATAAGCTAAATCTGCTGGCTCATTTTGATAAAAAAACGTTTTATCTAACCTGTCAGTCATATAGTTAAGGTGCCCAGGGCGTTTCTCATGGCCTGAAGATGCCGCCCGCCGCCGTTGGTGCCCAGCTCCTCCTCTGCTCTCGTCAGCGCCGCCTGAAAATCATAAGATACGCCTCCGGCTCTCCCTCACTCCCCCCTCCTTTTCTAAGATCCCGCGCGTGCGGCAGTGTTCGCGTTATCGGGAGGTTGAGCGAAGTGCGCATGCGCACTTCGCTCAATGAGGCTGAACCGAAAAGTCCGCACGGGCGCATCAGGCACAGGCCTGTGCGCACGTGCAGGGATCTTAGAAAAGAAGGAGGGGGGAGTGAGGGAGAGCCGGAGGCGTATCTTATGATTTTCAGGCGGTGCTGACGAGAGCAGAGGAGGAGCTGGGCACCAACGGCGGCATCTTCAGGCCATGAGAAACGCCCTGGGCACCTTAACTATATGACTGACAGGTTAGATAAAACGTTTTTTTTTTAATCAAAACGAGCCAGCAGATTTAGCTTATAACAACACCTTAGTAATCACAAGGGCTCCATGGACAGAACAATATTTTTAAAAGTGGGGGTTAGAAACTGGTGACAGAGTCCCTTTAAGCCTCTCTAGATAGGATCACTGCTGTACTAAAAATGTTAGAGACATCTTTTTATACCTGTCGGCTGAGATTGGGACAGTAGAGTGAAATGTTCCTTGGGGGCATGTTAAAGCAAAGTAAAAACTGACTAATCTGAACTACACCCTGTAGAGGTGGTGAGTGAATTTGGTTGCCATGACTTTCTTGCATTTATGCACTGTGTGAATTGGCTCAGTTTAAGGCCTCATGCACACGACAGTTTATTTTCACGGTCCGCAAAAACGGGGTCCGTAAGTCCGTGACCCGTGACTGTTTTTTCGTCCGTGGGTCTTCCTTGATTTTTGGAGGATCCACGGACATGAAAAAAAAGTCGTTTTGGTGTCCGCCTGGCCGTGCGGAGCCAAACGGATCCGTCCTGAATTACAATGCAAGTCAATGGGGACGGATCCGTTTGACGTTGACACAATATGGTGCCATTTCAAACGGATCCGTCCCCATTGACTTTCAATGTAAAGTCTGGAGTTCTTTTATACCATCGGATTGGAGTTTTCTCCAATCTGATGGTATATTTTAACTTGAAGCGTCCCCATCACCATGGGAACGCCTCTATGTTAGAATATACTGTCGGATATGAGCTACATCGTGAAACTCAGATCCGACAGTATATTCTAACACAGAGGCGTTCCCATGGTGATGGGGACGCTTCAGGTTAGAATATACTACAAACTGTGTACATGACTGCCCACTGCTGCCTGGCAGCACCCGATCTCTTACAGGGGGCCGTGATCAGCACAATTAACTCCTCAGGTGCCGCACCTGAAGGAGTTAATTGTACTATCATATCCCCCCGTAAGAGATCAGGGCTGCCAGGCAGCAGGGGGCAGACCCCCCCTCTCCCCAGTTTGAATATCATCGGTGGCCAGTGCGGCCCCCCCCCCCCCCTCTCTCTCTATTGTAATAAATCGTTGGTGGCCAGTGTGCGCCCCCCATCTCCCTCCCTCTATTGTAATAAATCGTTGGTGGCCAGTGTGCGTCCCCCATTGGCCCCCCCCGATCATTGGTGGCAGCGTAGTTCCGATCGGAGTCCCAGTTTAATCGCTGGGCTCCTATCGGTAACCATGGCAACCAGGAAGCTACTGCAGCCCTGGTTGCCATGGTTACGTAGCAATAGTACAATAGTAGAAGATTCATACTTACCTGCTGCGATGTCTGACCGGCCGGGAGCTCCTCCTACTGGTAAGTGACAGTTCATTTAGAAATGCGCCGCACAGACCTGTCACTTACCAGTAGGTGGAGCTCCCGGCCGGACACGAACATCGCAGCAGCAAGCAGGTAACTATGAATCTTCTACTATTGTACTATTGCTAAGTAACCATGGCAACCAGGACTGCAGTAGCGTCCTGGTTGCCATGGTTACCGATCGGAGCCCCAGCGATTAAGCTGGGACTCCGATCGGAACTCCGCTGCCACCAATGATGGGGGGGGGGGGGCGGGAGATGGGAGGCCGCACACTGGCCACCAATGTTGTTACTGCTATAGAGGGAGGGGGGCCGATGGGGGGCGCACACTGGCCACCAACGATTTATTACAATAGAGGGAGGAAGGGGGGGGCCCGATGGGGGGTTAATTGTGCTGATCACGGCCCCCTGTAAGAGATCGGGTGCTGCCAGGCAGCAGGGGGCAGTCTTGTACACAGTTTGTAGAGTATTCTAACTAGAAGCGTCCCCATCACCATGGGAACGCCTCTGTGTTAGAATATACTGTCGGATATGAGTTTTCACGAAGTGAAAACTTAGATCTGAAAAAGCTTTTATGCAGACGGATCCGTCTGTATGAAAGCAACCTACGGCCACGGATCACGGACACGGATGCCAATCTTGTGTGCATCCGTGTTCTTTCACGGACCCATTGACTTGAATGGGTCCGTGAACCGCTGTCCGTCAAAAAAAATAGGACAGGTCATATTTTTTTGACGGACAGGATACACGGATAAAAAAAAAAACGGAAAACGGCACAACGGCCACAGATGCACACAACGGTCGTGTGCATGAGGCCTAAATGGCATCCGTCAATGGATTTGTACCTGTGAAACTGGCTGGCCTGTGCACTTGGTAGCTGAAGGCGTCTGTGCTGATCCCACATTCATATGTTGCTGTTACTACTACAGCCTCAGCTCTCTCTGCAACTGCTAAGGCCCCTTTCACACGGGCGACTTTTCCGTGCGGGTGCGATCCGTGCGGCGAACGTATGGCACCCGCACTGAATCCTGACCCATTCATTTCTATGGGGCTGTGCACATGAGCGATGTTTTTAACGCATCACTTGTGCGTTCAGTTGAAATCGCAGCATGCTCTATATTTTCCGATTTTGACGTGACGCAGGCCCCATAGAAGTGAATGGGGTGTGTGAAAATCGGATGGCATCCGCAAGCAAGTACGGATGCCGTGCGATTTGCACGCATGGTTGCTAGGAGACCATCGGGATGGAGACCCGAGCATTATTATTTTCCCTTATAACATGGTTATAAGGGAAAATAATAGCATTCTGAATACAGAATGCATAGTAAACCAGCGCTAGAGGGGTTAAAAAATTTTTTTTTTAACTCACCTTAGTCCACTTGCTCGCGAAGCCGGCATCTCCTTGTGTCTCCGCTGCTGATGAACAGGACCTGGGGTGAGCTACTCCATTAAATAGAGCTTAAGGACCTTCGATGACGTCACTCCGGTCATCACATGATCTTTTACCATGGTGAATCACCATGGTAAAAGATCATGTGACGTACCATGTGATGACCGGAGTGACGTCATCGAAGGTCCTTAACCTGTATTTAATGGAGCAGCTCACCCCAGGTCCTGTTCATCAGCAGCGGAGACACAAGGAGATGCCAGCTTCGCGAGCAAGTGGACTAAGGTGAGTTAAATTATTTTTTATTTTTTTTTAACCCCTCTAGCGCTGGTTTACTATGCATTCTGTATTCAGAATGCTATTATTTTCCCTTATAACCATGTTATAAGGGAAAATAATACAATCTTCAGAACATCAATCCCAAGCCCGAACTTCTGTGAAGAAGTTCGGGTTTGGGTACCAAACATGCGCGATTTTTCTCACGCGAGTGCAACGCATGACAATGTTTTGCACTTGCGGAGAAAAAATCGCGCATTTTCCCGCAACGCACCCGGCTCTTATCCAGGCAAAAAAACTCACGCCCGTGTGAAAGAGGCCTAAGTCCTCTGCACTTTGATTGAGAGGACAAGGCAGTGTGATTGCTTTTTCAATGCCTGGCCCTGTCAAAGTGCAGAGGATGCAGCCTCTAGGTGTAATGGCAATGGCCCCATTGCTCCTAGAGGTTCATTTGCATATATTCAAGTATCATTTTCTCAGCAAAGCAGTCACATATGAACATAGGACCAACACAGATGTCTTCAGCTGCCAGATGCACATGTAACAGTTCAACCAGTGTCATAGGTGTAAAAAAAAAAAAAAAAAAAATTGGAGACATTTTTAATAAAGACCAATCAAATTATTATTTTTTTTTTTTATTGGTCTTTATTATGCTCCAGAAAGTGCAAAACATACCAGCAGGAATGGTCCTTTGGCAGCCCAGTCTCTTGAATTGCCTGATCCGTATTTTTTACCGGCTAAAATAATAAGTGGGATATCAGCTTTCTGATACAATTCTGCTGCTTCAAATACATCCATCTAGGGAAAAAGAAGCATTGTATGATCAGAAAACAAGAGCAATTTACAGTCACACATAATACAAAGCTTACAGCATAAACTCATTATGTACGTACAACACACACTATATAAAATGTTATCCTTTAAAAGGTTTTCTGATACTTCTATACTGATGACTTATCTTCTACATAGGTCATCAGTATCTGATCAGTGGGGTTCTGACCAGAACCCCCGCTGATCAGCTTTTTTTGAGAAGGCAGTGGCGCGCTTACCAAGCACAGCACCGTACATTTTATTTTTTGGGGACATTAGAAAGCTTAGAAGTTTAGAAGCAAATCTAAAAATGTTTAAGAACATTTCCAAACTTCCAATTTTTTCTTCATGACCAGTTCAGATCTGAAGTCACTTTCTGGGGCTTACATATTAGAAACCACCCATAAATCACCCCATTTTAGAAACTACACTCCTCAAGCTATTCAAAACTGATTTTTACAAACTTTGTTAATCCTTTAGGTGCCCCACAAGAATTAAATGAATATAGGAATTTTACATTTTAATCTATTTTTTCGTCAACACATTAAGGGTTAACAGCCAAACAAAACTCAAAATCTATTACCCTGAATCTGGAGTTTACAGAAACACCCCATGTGTGCTCAAAAACCGAAGTATGGGCGCACAGCAGGCTTCAGAGTGGAAGGAGCACCGGCTTTTGGAGAGCGGATTTAGCTGGAATGGTAATTGGGAGCTATGTCGCATATGAAGACACCCTGAGGTTGCCCTACAATGAAAACCCCCAAAAGTGACCCCATTCTGGAAACTACACCCCCTCAAGGAATATTTCAAAGGTGTGTAGTGAGCACTTTGAACCCATTGGGCGTTTTTAACAGAATTAGGAAACGCTTGGCTGTGTAAATGAAATTTTTTGTTGCAGAAAAAGTTGCTTTACACCCACATTTTTCACTTTCACAAGGGGGTAACAGGACAAAATGCACCCCACATTTTGTTACCCATTTCCCCCTGAATACGCCAACACCCAATATGTGCTCCAAAAATGATGTATGGGTGCATGTCGGGGTCCAAAAGGGAAGTAGCGCCATAGGGCTTTTTGAGCACAGATTTTGCAGGATTTACTTTTGTGAGATATGTCGCATATAAAGACACCCTGAGGTACCCCTAGAGTGGAAACCCTCAAAAAGGGACCCCATTCTGGAAACTACACCCCTCAAGGAATATTTCAAGATGTGAAGATACAACTTTGTCCTCAAATGTAAATCATGGAATTGGCTGTAAAAAATGAAAAAATATTTTTTTTTCCAGACGAATGGACTTTAGGCCCAAATTTTTCACTTTCAAAAAGGGGGAACTGGAGAAAATGTACCCCCTAATTTATTGCCCATTTTCTCCCGATTACAGCAATACCCCATATGTGCTTGTATATTGCTATATGGGCATACCACAGCGGTCCATTTTTCACAGATCAGTTGTTCAGTTTTTGGTTTCCGTTTCTGTTCCGTTTTTCCGTATGGCATATACAGTAATTACATAGAAAAAATTGGGCTCTGCATAGCATTTTCAATAGATGGTTCCGCAACAAAACGGAATGGATATGGAAGACATACGGATGCATTTCCGTATGTGTTCCTTTTTTTTGCGGACCCATTGACTTGAATGGAGCCAAGGAACGTGATTTGCGGGCAATAATAGGACATGTTCTATCTTTCAACGAAACGGAAAAACTGAAACGGAATGCATACGGAGTACATTCCGTTTTTTTGGCGGAACCATTGAAATGAATGGTTCCATATACGGACCGTATACGGAATGCAAAAAACGGCCTGTAATTGTGTGCAGGAGGCCTTAGGAAATGCTTGGCTGTGAAAATAAAAAAATGACAATTCTTTTCAAGAAAAAGTTGCTTTACACCAAAATTTTGCACTTTCACAAGGGGTAATAGGACAAAATGCACCCCACATGTTGTTACCCATTTCCCCCCGAATACGCCAACACCCCACATGATGCTAAAAAAAATTATGTATGGCCCCACGACAGGCTTCACAGTGGAAGGAGCACAATATGGATTTAGCTGGAATGGTAATTGGGAGCTATGTCGCATATGATGACACCCTGAGGTGGCCCTATAGTGGAAACCCCAAAAAGTGACCCCATTAAACTACACGCCCGTACGAACATTTTAAGTGGTGGAAACGGTATATTATACCAAACGGGTTTCTCACAGAAGGCAGAAATACTAGAGAGGATTTCAAAGCACACATTTGTAAAAATGAAAAATTAGTAGCAGACCCCAATTTTTCACTTTCACAAGGGGTTAAAGGAGAAAATGCACCTCAGTATATGTTCCCCATTTTGCGAACACCCCATATGTGCTCGTAGCCTGCTGTTTTGGCGCACAGCAGGCCTCTACAGGCAAAATGCAAAATATGTTTTTTGCAGGCCTGAATTGGCAGGCATGGATTTCAGCTTCCGTGTCGCATTTAAATTTTTTCCTGAGGTCCCCAGAATTGAAAAACCCCAAGTAGTGACCCCATTTCGGAAACAGAACCCTTGTACGAATATTTTAAGATGTGGAAAGGGTACTTTTTACCAAGCAGGTGTCTCACAGAAAAGAATATGTAGTGGTTGTTGGAAAGTAGATATTCAAGCGAGGTGGACTAAATCAGATATAAAGTGAAAATATTTCAGGAAGCATAAAAATTAATATTCCATGGAAGAAGGGTAGTTTCTGAAGCAGTCCTGCATGCACAGGCCAGGTTTTTCAGGGCAGGTTTCACATTAGTAAATGGTGCATTTCCTTATGCCTCTTTTGTGACACACCCTGCATCTTTTTTGGGTCCTTCCTTTGCTTGCTGTGTGGGGGACTTGACCTGGAAAATGTTGCCCTGGTACAACTCGGGCACCATGACTTCCTGAAGTACTGGGACCCTCCCTTGCCTGGGTTTGAAAAATGAGGGCCTTGATTACCACCTCTTAGAACTGAAGGAAAGTTCCTGTGTGGCCTGCAGATTGAAATAAAATGTACGCATTGCAAATTGCCATCTGTACAATGTGTACGGCCAGCTTTTTGTACCAGACTTTTGTTTTTCGTGTGGCACTGTAGGGCTTCATAAGTTGATCTGCAAGATCCACCCCTCGAATGTGCCTGTTGTAATCAAGGATGCAGTCTGGTTTGGGGACAGTGGTAGTTGTGACTCGTACAGAGGCAGGGGAGCTGGCGTTCGTGTGAATGGTGGTCAGTACAAGGAAGTCCCTCTTGTCCTTGTACTTAACCACCAGCATATTCTCATGGAGGAGAGCCCTACTTTCGCCCATTCTCAGTGGTTGCCCTACCAGGGATCTAGGGAGGCTTCTTTGATTGTCGCGTACTCTGCCGCAAGCCACAGTACCCCTGGCAGTTAGGGACCTGAATAGGGGGATACTGGTATAATAGTTATCCACATAGAGGTGGTAACCCTTATCCAGCAGTGGGTCTAGCAAGTCCCACACAATCTTCCCACTAACTCCTAGGACCGGGGGGGGGGGGGGGAATTTGTGGGTGTTCCCGGATCTACTCTCACAGAGTTTGTATATTTTTATGCCATACCTTGCCCGTTTGCTAGGCAGGTATTGGCGGAATCTAATCCTCCCAGGTTGAACAATAATAGGTCGTTTTGGGGTGGGCACTGTGTATTGTCTTTGTAGTGTAGGAATTTTCGGATTGATTCAAATCGCTTCCGGATCATGGTCTGACTGTAAATCGGAGTCTGGTAGAAAATGTCAGAACTCCAATATTGCCTAACATTTGGCTTCTTTACTACGCCCATATGCAGCATGAGTCCCCAAAACGTCTTCATCTCTGCTGCATCTACTGGGGTCCAACCTAGGGGTCTAGCTTATGGGGAACTAGGGCTCTGAGCAATGAATTGTTGGGAATACAAATTGGTTTGGGCCACCATTAGATTTACAAAATCTTCAGATAAGAAAAAATCTAGCTCAGTGAAGTCTGCACAGTCTATTAGAATTCCTGAGTTGCCCACAAAATCAGGAATTTAGGGCTAATAATCATAAGGGGGTGGGGTTCATGTGGACTCACTCTGGGGGGCTGCATCCGCTGCTACCCTGGGGAGCCTTCTAGAGGGTCCCTCATCAGCGGATGATGATGAGAGGGTAGAGGAAAGTGGCATCCTCTTCTCCCTCACTGGCAGACTCAGTATTGGAGGCAAGGATGCGTATGCCTCTTCAGATGAGTATAGTCGTTGGAATGAATGGGACATTTTTATTTTATTTGGGTGTGATGTGTGAAATGTGTAAACCTTTATTTAGTGTGCGGTGTGTATGTACTTTTAATCCAATAGTCATGAGACTAATAATTCCTGTTTAACGTCTATTTTAAAACATAACTTATTTATTATTGACATACATAACACATAGTTCAGACGTTGTATTACCTTTTAAGAATATGTTAGGGATAGTGGATCTGTAGCACTGACCTGTAGACGCAGTGCGCTTCAGATCTGTATCACAAGGGTAGTGCAGATATAGTTGACTGTGCTGACAGCGAATAGGACGCCATAACAATTCAGTAGGACTTATTCCTCTAATAATTATCAACATGACGCTGGGACAGCACAGCCAACATATCAAATGAATGATAGTTTATAACCTGGTGAGATATAACACCAGTAGATAATCAAAAGTGAGGAGATGCCAGTGGCAAATTTTTGAGATATATCACATTATATTTAATAAACATCATTCACAAAAGGATACAATTGTGACATAGTGACAGTGTCACAAATCTACCCCGTATACACTATTCCCTTTCATATATATTTTTAAAGTACTCTCAACAGAGTTTTTCTTCTTCTGAACTATGTGTTATGTATGTCAATAATAAATAATAAAAGTTATGTTTTAAAATAGACCTTAAACAGGAATTATTAGTCTCATGACTATTGGATTAAAAATATTGATCTCCTGGGTCCAGTGGATCTTTTGGATTTAATAATTTGTGTGTATGTACTGTTTCTTACACGTGAAGGGGCTTGTAATAAATTTGAAATAAAATTTAGAAGAAAAGTTGTAAAAAAAAAAAAAGTTTTCTGCACAAAAAGTCTTCTGCAGAAAAAAAAAAAAAAAGTGCACGGACCAAATGGTGTCTGTAAAAAAAGGATGGGTGAAACGGGGGGTGGAAAGGGACAGGGAGGGAGGGATCTAGAACAGCTGCAAATGAAAAATAAATAAATCTGTGCAGCTATTCCAGATGTTGTTCTTTCTTCTTTCCAGCAGCAAAGGGGTTAAATTCGCAGTGGTGGTGCACCACAAGTCCCAGCAGGCCACAGCAGCACAGAACCTCTCTGCAAGTAGTCACCAGCTAGAATGGCTGCTTGCAGGGAAGTTCTGCCTCTTCCTGTGCAGCTACTAGTGCTGCCATTGGCTGGAGCGTTGTTCCAGCCAATCGCAGCGCTGGCAGGGGACCCAAAACACTGGTGTCCCCTGCCTCACCTCCGTTGTGATGACCGCTTCTGACCAGTTCAGCACCGGCTACCAACCTCCTCCCGACCCTTCCCGCAGTTGCTGACAGCTTCCTGCGCTGCGCTGTGACCGACACATTGATCGGCCAAACGCAGCGCTTGGAGCTGCAGGGGGTGGATCGGCACCATGCTGCTCTTTCCTGGCATGGCTGCCTGCAAGAGCAGCCATGGTGCAGCGATTCCACCCCGATCTTCCCCCAGAGCCCCGCAGACCTCATGAAGTACATGTACGTCATGGGTCTTTTAAGTCATCACAGTTTCACCTTTTTAACCCTTCCCATAGCTTTCTAGCAGCATTACAGTTGATAAAAACGTTACCTTTATAAGCAATCGTGGACTTAAAAAAACTGGCAAAAATCATCTTAGTAGGATATGCAAATGAGGGCTCGTAGGTGCCCAGGCAGCTCTGCCTTATCGTCGCTTCCCCCGCCTAGTCTTTCCCTTTGCCCGCCCATCTTTTTACTTCTTCTCTCGCCGAGATCCATTCCTGGTACGGCATCACAGTGATTAATGCGTATGCGCCGGCTAACTTTTGCCACAGGTGCGGGATCTCGGCGAGAGTAGTAGTAAGAAGATGGGCGGGCAGAGGGAAAGACTAGGCGGGGGGAAGCGACGATAAGGCAGAGCTGCCTGGGCACCTACAAGGTTGATGCCGCCCCTGGGCACTTGCGAGCCCTCATTTGCATATCCTACTAAGATGATTTTTGCCAGTTTTATAAGTCCACGATTGCTTATAAAGGTAACGTTTTTATCAACTGTAATGCTGCTAGAAAGCTATGGGAAGGGTTAAAAAGGTGAAACTGTGATGACAGACTCCCTTTAAGCAAGCCTAACACCAGAAGATCGCTGACTGCGCCCGTGAGGCAGTGACCGAGTATGATCCTTTCATTGGATGAAACACTGCCATGGGTGCAAACTAAAAACCTGAGGAAATCATGGAAAACCACTTTTAAAGTGAATCTTCACTTTCAATCATCATATCAATTTTAGAGCGAAAATAATGCTCAATAATTTCTACATATATTTTATAGGTAAGAGTGGCATTTTGACAGTGATAACTTTAAAAAAAAAACTTTATTATATTTTTTTTATAATAGCAGAACGCATTAACAAAGAAATTCATTATTTTTTTGCTCTATTCTGAAAGAGCATACAAAAAGTACAGGCATCTGTATATATAAATATATCAAGGGTCAGTACAGAGATCTATCCCATCATCTACAGACGTGGACAAAATTGTTGGTACCCTTTGGTCAATGAAAGAAAAAGTCACAATGGTCACAGAAATAACTTTAATCTGACAAAAGTAATAATAAATTAAAATTCTATAAATGTTAACCAATGAAAGTCAGACATTGTTTTTCAACCATGCTTCAACAGAATTATGTAAAAAAATAAACTCATGAAACAGGCATGGACAAAAATGATGGTACCCCTAACTTAATATTTTGTTGCGCAACCTTTTGAGGCAATCACTGCAATCAAACGCTTCCTGTAACTGTCAATGAGACATCTGCACCTCTCAGCAGGTATTTTGGCCCACTCCTCATGAGCAAACTGCTCCAGTTGTGTCCGGTTTGAAGGGTGCCTTTTCCAGACTGCATGTTTCAGCTCCTTCCAAAGATGCTCAATAGGATTGAGGTCAGGGCTCATAGAAGGCCACTTTAGAATAGTCCAATTTTTTCCTCTTAGCCATTCTTGGGTGTTTTTAGCGGTGTGTTTTGGGTCATTGTCCTGTTGCAAGACCCATGACCTGCGACTGAGACCAAGCTTTCTGACACTGGCTAGTACATTTCTCTCTAGAATTCCTTGATAGTCTTGAGATTTCATTGTACCCTGCACAGATTCAAGACACCCTGTGCCAGACGCAGCAAAGCAGCCCCAGAACATAACAGAGCCTCCTCCATGTTTCACAGTAGGGACAGTGTTCTTTTCTTGATATGCTTCATTTTTTCGTCTGTGAACATACAGCTGATGTGCCTTGGCAAAAACTTCGATTTTTGTCTCATCTGTCCACAGGACATTCTCCCAGAAGCTTTGTGGCTTGTCAACATGTAGTTTGGCATATTCCAGTCTTGCTTTTTTATGATTCGTTTTCAACAATGGTGTCCTCCTTGGTCGTCTCCCATGTAGTCCACTTTGGCTCAAACAACGACGGATGGTGCGATCTGACACTGATGTTCCTTGAGCATGAAGTTCACCTTGAATCTCTTTAGAAGTCTTTCTAGGCTCTTTTGTTACCATTCGGATTATCCGTCTCTTAGATTTGTCATCAATTTTCCTCCTGCGGCCACGTCCAGGGAGGTTGGCTACAGTCCCATGGATCTTAAACTTATGAATAATATGTGCAACTGTACTCACAGGAACATCTAGTTGCTTGGAGATGGTCTTATAGCCTTTACCTTTAACATGCTTGTCTATAATTTTCTTTCTGATCTCTTGAGACAGCTCTTTCCTTTGCTTCCTCTGGTCCATGTCGAGTGTGGTACACACCATATCACCAAACAACACAGTGATTACCTGGAGCCATATATATAGGCCCAATGGCTGATTACAAGGTTGTAGACACCTGTGATGCTAATTAGTGGACACACCTTGAATTAACATGTCCCTTTGGTCACATTATGTTCTGTGTTTTCTAGGGGTACCATCATTTTTGTCCATGCCTGTTTCATGAGTTTATTTTTTTACATAATTCTGTTGAAGCATGGTTGAAAAACAATGTCTGACTTTCATTGGTTAACATTTATAGAATTTTAATTTATTATTACTTTTGTCAGATTAAAGTTATTTCTGTGACCATTGTGACTTTTTCTTTCATTGACCAAAGGGTACCAACAATTTTGTCCACGTCTGTATTTATCCCCAGGACTGTGACTGTGACGAGGGGACATCCTCTGCGTCTGGAGGAAAGAAGGTTTGTACACAAACATAGAAAAGGATTCTTTACGGTAAGAGCAGTGAGACTATGGAACTCTCTGCCTGAGGAGATGGTGATGGTGAGTACAATAAAGGAATTCAAGAGGGTCATGGACGTATTTCTGGAGCTTAATAATATTACAGGCTATAGCTACTAGAGAGGGGTCTTCCTCTGGATCAACTTGCGGGATAACAGGCCGAACTGGATGGACAAATGTCTTTTTTCGGCCTTATGTACTATGTTACTACTATCTATTAGGACTAGGGCTGAAACTATTACGATTGAATCAAGCAATTCGACACAAAAAAATCCTCAATGCAAATTTTTTGCATCGAGGATTCGTTTGTGTCATGTGACAACGGAGTGGGAGTAAAGCGCTTGCTGTTACTTACCGCTTCGTGGTCACCCGCCGGCCTGTACCGCGCTGCACTGGATCCTGACACATCGTCAGGTCATAGTGCACGTAAGCGCGCACTATGACCCGACGCTGTGTAACGTCAGGATACAGTGCAGCGCGTGGAGAAAAAGAGGAAGGAGCTGTGGAGCAGCGCCCCTACAGGAAAGGTAAGTATTTTATTTCACTGGCGCTGGGGACATGGCACTGAAGGGGGACAGCAATGGATGGCACGGACGGGCTGATCTGATGGCACTGGGGGACATGACAATGGATGGCATTGAGGGGCTGATGGTACTGGGGTGTGGGAGAGCTGAAGGCACTGGGGGAACTGACGCACTTCGGCTGATCGCACACGGGGGAAACGAAGGGTGTTTGGAGACTGATGAGTTTTTATAAAGGAAAACAGTCTAATAATTCATTTTTTCTTATTAGATTACGCGATTAATCGCAAAAAATTAATTGATTCAATACTCGATTACTGAAATAATCATTTACTAGTTAGGACTACCTATGGTATTCTTTAATAGGCATTTTTACTGGACAGTCAGTGATCACAGTGCTGGGGCATACACAAAGAGAGGTCTATGGACACAACATTTACCATATGTGCTAGGAGCATTTCCAAGCAGATAGGCTGAATGTACACAGATGTGGTGTGAACATAACCTGTGAACAAGTGGAGTCTCTTCACATTTTGAAACTTTTATTTAAACAGGAAGAACATTCTGAAAAGCATTTTATTACTCACCATTTGTCCTGATGGAAAATGGATGGTTTTTGGCCCACTTTTTCCAACAAGCTTGTTAAAAAGTTTCATGTTAGCAAACGTTCCTCTAGTCATCACAGCATCATTGCCTCTGCGGGCCCCATATGAATTAAACTCTCTTGGCACTAAGCTACATGATAAAAAAAGAAGGAGTTACACAACAATAAATAAGATGGAAAAATGCAAGTTGCCGAGATGGGCATGTGGGTGGAATCACACAAGCAGTTTGTGGTACAGATTTTTAAGTCAAAGCCAGAAGTGGATCCAGAAAGAAGGGTAAGGCAGGCCACTTTCACACTCCAGACTCGCAGCACCTGTCCTGACCTCCTAGAACTGACAGGGTCACATAGTATTTATTGATTCATGAAGCTATGTAACCCTTAGAGGTCTGGAATGTATTAGATAATAGTGACATAATGCTGTCAGTGTTATCCAATACATTCCAGAACTGTAAGGGTTACATAGCATCATAAATCAATATAATGCTATGCCGACCCCGGCAGTGCTGGAAGTTCAGGACGGATGCTGTGTTGCACTCATGCGCCGAGTCCGGAGTGTACAACTCGCTTGTGTGAAAGCGGCCTAAGACTACTTTCAACACCTGCGCTTTTGCTTTCTGCTATTGAGATCCGTCATAGGATCTTAAAACCAGAGGAAAACGCATCCGTTTTGTCCCCATTCATTGCCAATGGGGACAAAACCGAAATGAACAGAGTGTACCAGAATGCATTCTGTTCCTTTCCAATGACTAACACAAAAGCGCTGCAAGTAGCGTATCAATACGGATCCGTCATGAAACGGTGACTGAACCATATTTTTTGGACACAAGAAAACGGATCCGTCCACCATTGAATTACAATGGATTTAGTGCCGGATTAGTCTTGTTCATTTGGGATATGATACAACCGGATCCGTTCTGAATGGATACAGACAGTTGTATTATATACGGGATGTGTTTTTGCTGATCACCTGAAGGATCCAGCAAAAACGGAGATGTGAAAGTAGCCCGTGCTTCCTTTACATTTCTTTTGAATCTACCGGTACTTATGGCTTTGGCTTGAAAACTGCACCAGAGACAGTAAAAAAACTGAATGTGTGACTCTAGCATAAAGGTTTAATATGGAAAAAACTTACTTTCTCTGAATCAAGTACTTGGCAGCAGGACTTGTACGAGAGATGCTTCCCGCCGGCGAAATGTGGTCAGTAGTGACGGAATCCCCTAAATAAAGTAATACATTGGCTCGTTCAATTGTTGTCAGAGGTGCTGAGACCTTGTCCTAAAACGAACAATGCCAAAAATAAGATTCTTTTTTATTCAATGGTAAAAATAGAATATAAAAAACACATTATTTTCCCTTAAAATAGTCAATCATGAAATGTTGATTTGACTGGTACAGGATAGGAAAACATTACTGCTGAAATACAATAGACTGTGAAGGGAAAAACTTTTTCGAATGGACTTAAGAATTCAGACCCTTTGCAAGTACCCTTGAAATTTAACTCTGGGGGCCCTCCCATTTCTCTTGATCATCTTTGAGATGTTTCTGCACCTTGACTGGAGTCCATCTGTAGCAAATTCATTTGATTGGACATGCGATGGAAAGACACACCCCTGTCTATACAAGGTCTCACAGCTGACAATGAATATCAGAGCAAAAACCAAGCCATGAGGAGGAAAGAACTGCCTGTAGAGATCAGAGACAGGATTGTGTGAAGGCGCAGATCTGGAGAAGAGTACAAAAACATTTCTGCTGCAGTGAAAGTTTCCAAGAGCACAGTGGCCTCCATAATTCTTAAATGGCAAATGGAAGACGTTTGGAGCAACCAAAACTCTTCCTAGAGCTGGCCGCCGCACCACCAAACTAAGTAATCGGCGCAAAAGGAACTTGGTAATAGAGATGACCGAGAATCTAATAGTCACTCTGGCTGAGCTTTGGAGCAAATGGGAGAACCATCACTGCAGCACTACACCAATTTGGGCTTTATGGCAGAGTGGCCAGAAAGAAACCTTTCCTTAGGAAGACATATAAAGCCTCCCTATAGAAACAAAACTCTCTGGTCTGATGAAACCAAGATTGAACTTTTTGGCCTCCATTCTAACCATCATGTCAGGAGCAAACCAGGCACTGCTCATCACCTGCCCTAAAGTGAAGCATGGTGGTGGCAGCTGTGGGGGGTGTTTCCAAGTAGCTGGGACAGGGAGACTGGTCAAAGTTGAGGGAAAGCTGAATGGGGCAAAGTACGGAGATATTCTTAATGAACACCTGATCCAGAGTGCTCTGGACCTCAGACTGGGCCGAAGGTTCACCTTCCAACAAGACAATGACCCTAAACACACAGCCAAGACAACAAAGGAGTGGCTTACAGACAACTTGAACCCAATCAAACATTTCTGGAGGGACCTGAAAATGGCTGTCCACTGACAGTCCCCATCCAACCTGACAGAGCTTTAGAGGAACTGCAGAGAAGAATGGCAGAAAATCCCCAAATCCAGGTGTGAAAACCTTGTGGTCTCTTACCCAAGAAGACTGGAGGCTGTAATCGCTTCCAAATGTGCTTCAGTCCTGAGTAAAGGGTCTGAATACTTATGTCAATGCAAGATGTTAAGATTTTAGTTTTTCCTTTTAAAAAAATTAGGAAAGATCTTGAACATTCTGTTTTCACTGCCAATATGGGGTACTTAGCAGAAAAATTAGAATTTTTAATTATTTATTTTGGCACAAGGCTGCAACATAAAGTGAACGAAGTGAAAGTGTCTGAAGACTCTCCAAATGTTTGTAGATCTTTGTGTCATATCCACAACTCGATTACTCTTATGGGTATTCTTCCACTATGCTGGTCATACTCTATCCCTAGCACTGTAAACATTCTTTAATTCCCACTCCATGCACATTTTCCAGTGTTCCTTTGTCACTCATGTCATAGACGCTAATAGCTAAAAGTAGCATAAGTGTAGTACCAAAAACAGGATAATCCATATTTCTTCTCAAGTCCAAAAGGGAGCACTGAATGCAGAGTTTATATTCAAGTTACAGTTTATACAGGGTGCTGGAAAAAGCATGACCAGACGAAAGACAATAAATTTTTTTTTAAAAGAATAAATGTAGCGATTTATACATAACTCATGATAACATGCCTAAGTGAGCTTACTGACAAACTTCGACCATTCCTTCCAGAAATTCTTCAAATGGAAACGGGACACTTCAATATGGCTAAAGCTACTTTCACACTGGCGTTTTGGCTTTCCATTTGTGTGATCCGTCATGGGCTCTCACAAGCGGTCCAAAACGGATCAGTTTTGCCCTAATGCATTCTGAATGGAAAAGGATCCGCTCAGAATGCATCAGTTTGCCTAGGTTTAGTCACCATTCTGCTCTGGAGGCGAACACCAAAACGCTGCCTGCTTGACGAAACTGAGCCAAACAGATCCGTCCTGGCACACAATGTAAGTCCATGGGAACGGATCAGTTTTCTCTGACAACAGAAAAAGGATCTGTCTTTCATTGACTTTCAATGGAGTTCAAGACTGATCCATCTTAGCTATGTTACAGTTATAACAAACGGGTCAATTCATGACGGATGCATGTGGTTGTATTATTGTAACGGATCAGTTTTTGCAGGTCCATGATGCATCCGCCAAAAACGTGAGTGTTAAAATAGCCTAAGGCATTTTTTAATTACATATTCACATTGAGATATAAAAAATAAATTAAAAAACAAAAAAACGGAGTTTTACATACCAGCCTGTTGAAAAAGGGAGGACTTCTAATGTAGGTGGATCTAAGGTCCCACGGGAATAAAGTGCTTTCAGGAGAGTCCAAAAGGTTCCACCTTGTATTTTGTTTCTTTACATAGATAGATAGATAGATAGATAGAAAGAATGGTTACCAGCGATACAGTTTGCTAATGGCAAAAAATAACATATGTAACAGTAGTACATACTCCTACCAATCACATAGATCACAAAATCAGCTTAATTAACAATGTAGTCAGTTTAATTTAGCAGCATAGTCATATATCTGAGAAGAGCTGATTCACACCTGACCAGAAATGCCTGTATGATAGTAATTTATCATACAGTCAGTCTCCAACTGATCGCAGAGCTATTGCAGTGTGCTCACGTCATCAGACAGACGGCTTCGACCTATGATACATTCAGTTTGGGTCAAGGAAGCTGTGATCGGCCAAGGAGATGAGGCCAACACACGTACCGATTCCCAGACACAACATGGTTGTGTTATTCATATGTATTTTTTGTACCTCTATTTTTATTTTCAGTTCTTTGAACATGGACGGTATAACAAGATTCTCTTCAACTTGTAAGATCTCTTCACGGCTGGGCCAAATGTCTCGTAGGAAGACCTTCTCGCCCTGAGCATTCACCCCTGAAAAATGGCATAAAGTGAATTATTTACACATTTAGTCAAATTCAGAAAACTTGCATACGTGACCGATACAATAATGTGGCCTACAATTAAGGGTACACACGACCGTGTGTAATCCTTTCCGTTTTGCGGTCTGCAAATAACGGAACTGTGTGTCTGCATTTTGCAGACAAATTACTTCTGTTTGTGTCCCGTATGTCTTCTGTTTTTTATGGTCCGCAACAAAACCCCCCAAAAATTATTAAGGCCTTCACATACGGAAACTGATCCGCAAAAAACAGATGACATACGGAAACCATTCCGTATGTCATCCGCTATTTGCGGATCCAGAGACTTGAATGAGGCTACAGACCGATCTGTGCGGACAATAGTAGTACAAGCTTCATATTTTTGCGGACTAGAAATGTGGAAACACTGATGCGGACAACAAACTGAACGTTGTCTGCACATTTTATTCACCCATAGAAATGAATGGATCCGCATCTATTACGCAAAACGCGGAACGGATTCGGATCGGATAAAATGATACGGTCGTGTGAATGTACCCTAAGGCTCCATTCACACGTCCGCAACGTGTTTTCCAGATTCACAGAGCCGCAAAACACGGAAAGCGGCAATGTGCATTCCACATTTTGCGGACTGCATATTGCCGGCACTAATAGAATATGCCTGTTCTTGTCCGCAATTGCGGACAAGAATAGGACATGTTCTATTTTTTTTGCGGAACGAAGTGCGTAGGAATGAATGGGTCCGCAATTCCATTCCGCAAAATGCGGAAACGAAATTGCGGACGTGTGAATGGAGCCCAAGAGAGGAAATTTTATGCGGATCCTGGAAGTTTGCTTGAAATCCAGCCACAAATGACATCCCACAGATTTTTCCTCCATCAAAAAACAAAATGACATGTAACGTCTTGACATGGTTTCTGCAGTGGGTAGGGACACATGGTTTTAGGCCCATGTGGGCAAATGTAAAGCACATGTACTTCTACTTTGACATTTTTCTTGAAATTAGCATCACATTTTGTTGTTCATATAAAACAATCAGTGGGCTCTTCAAAAATGAAAACGGTGCTCTAAGAAATGAAAACAGCGCTGCGGTAGGCTGCAGGGGGCAAGAAAGAACCGCGTTTTATTAATCTGGTTCTTTTAAAAGGTAAAAAAAAAAAAAAACCTGAAGGCAGCCATTATTTCCTTTCTTGTCATTATGACAAAAGTTAGATTACCTGAAATCTTATCTTAACCTTACATTCTGATTGTGTTTAAAAAATAAATAAAAAATTACAGAATCCGATAAAACTATTGTCTTCCGAGTCCAGAACATCTCAAGATATATGTATTTAATACTTACCCAGAGCATCTGTTTGCAGGTCTAGGTTTACTGTGCCTGCCAATGCATAGGCGACAACCAGAGGTGGGGAGGCCAAGTAATTGGCACGGATAAAACTACACCTACTCCCCTCAAAATGCTTGTTTCCAGAGAAAACACCACATGCCACCAGTTCCCCCTAAAAACAAAGGAACACATTAAATGTATAAGTGTGGAACGCAACTGACTCAGATATATAAAAAGGACCGGTTGTATCAGCATACCTCCTTAATAGCACTGACGATTTCCTCTGGTAAAGGATTGCTATTGCCAACACACCTTGAGCATCCATACCCAATAATGTCAAACCTGTTAACAGAAATGCAAATGTTGCAATTAGCTGTCACATCAAGGCTCTCCAAAATACCATGCTTGTCCATTTATCTACAGTTAGCGCCTGAAGAACAAAGACTTAAAGGGGTTGTACAGCCAGTACATATTGATGACCTATACTCAGGATAGGTCATTATCTGATTGCTGAGGGTCCGACTCTCAGTCACTCTGCCAGATAGCTGTTTGAAGAGGCGGTGCGAGTGCTACTTCCTCTGAGATTACACTGTTCCGCCAAGGCTTTCCAGAGAACGCGCAGTGTAATCCTGAAGGGGAGTAGAACGCGCAGTGTAATCCTGAAGGGGAGTAGAACGCGCAGTGTAATCCTGAAGGGGAGTAGAACGCACAGTGTAATCCTGAAGGGGAGTAGAACACGCAGTGTAATCCTGAAGGGGAGTAGAACGCGCAGTGTAATCCTGAAGGGGAGTAGAACGCGCAGTGTAATCCTGAAGGGGAGTAGAACGCGCAGTGTAATCCTGAAGGGGAGTAGAACGCGCAGTGTAATCCTGAAGGGGAGTAGAACGCGCAGTGTAATCCTGAAGGGGAGTAGAACGCGCAGTGTAATCCTGAAGGGGAGTAGAACGCGCAGTGTAATCCTGAAGGGGAGTAGAACGCGCAGTGTAATCCTGAAGGGGAGTAGAACGCGCAGTGTAATCCTGAAGGGGAGTAGAACGCGCAGTGTAATCCTGAAGGGGAGTAGAACGCGCAGTGTAATCCTGAAGGGGAGTAGAACGCGCAGTGTAATCCTGAAGGGGAGTAGAACGCGCAGTGTAATCCTGAAGGGGAGTAGAACGCGCAGTGTAATCCTGAAGGGGAGTAGAACGCGCAGTGTAATCCTGAAGGGGAGTAGAACGCGCAGTGTAATCCTGAAGGGGAGTAGAACGCGCAGTGTAATCCTGAAGGGGAGTAGAACGCGCAGTGTAATCCTGAAGGGGAGTAGAACGCGCAGTGTAATCCTGAAGGGGAGTAGAACGCGCAGTGTAATCCTGAAGGGGAGTAGAACGCGCAGTGTAATCCTGAAGGGGAGTAGAACGCGCAGTGTAATCCTGAAGGGGAGTAGAACGCGCAGTGTAATCCTGAAGAGGAGTAGAACGCGCAGTGTAATCCTGAAGAGGAGTAGAACGCGCAGTGTAATCCTGAAGAGGAGTAGAACGCGCAGTGTAATCCTGAAGAGGAGTAGAGCTCGCACGAGCACTGCCACCACAACAACTTCAAACAGCTAATCAGCGGGGGTGACTGGAGTCAGACCCAAACAGGTCAGAGACTGAAGACCTATCCTGAGGATAGGTCATCAGTATGTACTGGCTGCACAACCCCTTTTATAATTTTTCACTAAATACTACATACAGTACATAACCATGGGCAGGATATTCAGAAATACAATCTGTGACCAGTTGAGAAATGTATCTTAGGACAGCAATATGTGCCTGGATTTTGTTTCCACTCTGGACAGATATTACACTTAAAGAGGACCTGTCACCTGTGTTCACCATGTAGTAATTCTGGAGAATCTTTACATATAACCATGTTGTGCTATTCTTCTTTTATTCCTACTAGAACTTTATGAATAAATTGTCAGCAGACTGCAATAAAGGGTCATCTGGGTCTTACCATTTGGCGTGTGTCTGTGCCCAGTCTGAAACTATCCAATCAATGCTGCCGGTGACAGAATGTTCAGGGACAAACTCCCAACAGGTAACCCCAGTTGCACTTTTATTGCAAACCGCTAACAATTCATTCATAAAACATGTAGTAGGAATAATGGAGGGACAGTACAACACAGTTATATGAAAATATACTCCGCAATTGTTATTACAAGTAGGAATGCAAGTAGTTACTAAAACAGACATATCAAGAGAGGAGGCAGGCCCGCGTTAAAGAGGTTGTCTCACTTCAGCAAATGGCATTTATCCTGTAGGTAAAGTTACTACAAGGCACTTGCTGGGAATTGTAGTTTCACCACAACTGGAGTGGCAGGGGTTGCTGATCCCTGATGTAGACAAAGTTAAGGCTCTTACTAATGTGTTGTGATTGTCCATATTGCATCCTTTGCTGGCTGGATTCATTTTCCCATCACATTATACACTGCTCTTTTCCAGGGTTACAGCCACAGATGCACTGCAGATATGAGGTGGTCTGGACAGGAGCTGCTGCGCATGTGTGCCTATGCGTGCTCCCGTGGTCCTGGCCACCAGAGAGCCAGGCACTTTTTCGAATAGTGTACAGACATGGCCATAACCCCTGGAAAGGAGCGGTATCCAGCCAGCAAAGGAAGCAATATGGACTATGACAATACATTAGTAAGTGCATTGTATTACCTGTCTACATCAGGGATCAGCAACCTCTGGCACTCCAGATCTTACGCTGGGTTCAGACCTGAGCGTTCGCAATGGAGCGCTCTGTATGCGCGATTGTACCGGCGTTTGCAATCGCGCATAGAGACAAGCGAACGCCCATTGTCGCGCGTTCCCGAAAGTCTATGTACAGGAACGCGCGACAAGACGCCCCAAAGAAGCTCATGTACTTCTTGGGGCGTCTTACAGCGTGATCATACGCGCTGTAAAACGCCCAGGCGAGAACCATGCCGATAGGGAAGCATTGGTTTCTCCTTGTTGAGCGTTTTACAGCGCGTAGGAACGCGCTGTAAAACGCTCAGGTGTGAATCCAGCCTTAGTGAAACTACATTTCCCAGCATGCACACTTGCTTGTCTGTACTCGGAACTCCAGTAGAAATGAAAGGAGCATGCTGGCAGTTGTAGTTTCCCAAAAGCTGGAGTTAAGGTTGCTGATCCCTGGTCTACATGATAAAATGCCATTTGCTGAAATGAGACAACTCCTTTCAAAGGCTACAGACACCTTAGGGGCAATTTTGTGTTGCACTTGGTTTATTATGGGCTAAAAACTTTTTTTTTTGTTATTAGAAATATTGCTTGTATTCTTATACAATGCTCAAAAAAATAAAGGGAACACTAAAATACCACATCCTAGATTTCAATGACTGAAATATTCCAGTTACAAATCTTTATTCATTACATAGTCAAATGCTTTGAGAACAATAAAACTTTGTAAAGTTAACCCTTTAAATGCCGGAGGTTTTTTCGTTTTCATTTTTCTTCCCCATCTTCCTTGAGCCATAACTTTTTTTATATTTCCGATCACATATCCATTTTTTGCGGAACAAGTTGTACTTTCTAATGCCATTTATTATGGCATACAATGTAGTGGAAAACAGAAGAAAAAAAAAATTTAAAAAAAATTCCTCCACCATTTTACGGGTTTTGTTCCCACGGCGTTCCGTTTGCAGCAAAACTGACCCACACCCTTCATTCTCTGGGTCAGTACGATTACAACGATAACCCATATTTATAGGTTTTATTTAAGGATTTTTTTATTTTATTTTTATAAATCTCTTTTTATTATTTCAAATATAGCAAATAGAAGTTCACAATACGACTTATTCCATAAGACTGACAGAGATTGTACAATATTGCAAGTTAAAATAGTAGCTGTATATGGACATAATCATATCCTGAATTCAATACACCTTCAGAATACAGATAGAACAAAGGGAGTATAACATAGGGAGTATAACATACAAGGGAGGGGGTGAAAAAGGGATGATAAGGCACTTGGTATTTGAGCAGAAATTGACCCCTAGGGGTGATGTTACGATTAGGGGTGCACCGAAATTCGGGCAGCCGAAAATATCGGCCGAAAATGCACCTAATCCATTTCGGCCGATATTTGTACATATCGGCAGAAAATAGCGGGGAGGGACTGGGAGGAGGAGCTGGGGGCCGGTGCGTTCACTGTGCTCCGGCCCCCAGCTCCAGTAGTTATAAAAAGTGTGCAATTAATACGGATTATATTCATGAGGCCCCCTCTACATCCTACTCACAGGGCTGGGTGGGGGTCTGTGGATGGCACTGTTATGGGGTGGGTGGGGGTCTGTGGATGGCACTGTTATGGGGTGGGTGGGGGTCTGTGGATGGCACTGTTATGGGGTGGGGGGTCTTTTAAAAGTATTTGGGCAAAAAGGCAGTTTCGGTTTCGGTCAAGGGGTATCCTGAATTTTCGGTTTTGGACCAGAATTTTCATTTCGGTGCACCCCTAGTTACGATAGTTTTTTTTTCCGATCAATCTGTTGAGCTGTGTGAGGGCTCGTTTTTTGAGGGACAATCTGTAGTTTTTATTGACACCAGTTTGCAGCATGTGTGATTTTTTAATCACATTTTATTAAAAAATGTTGGGTATGAGAAGCAATGAAAAAATGGCAAATTGGCCATTTTGAGCTTTTTTTTCCCATTACGCCATTTGACGTATTGGAAAAATATTAAAACTAATTTTTTTACATTTTTTTTTAAACTTTTTGTAATGATTTTGAAGCTCGTATTTGAGTATACAAAACAAAAAATTTTAAAAAATTCTGCACAATCATGGCCAAAATAAGAAGTGCAGCTTCAATGCCGTCAGCCTCTTCAGTGAGGCTGAGGGTAATGAAATCAATTACCAGCATCCTTAATAGCCGCAGAGAATGCCGGTAAGAAGCGCTAGCTTCCAGGTTTGAAACAGTGGAGACCCGCAGGCCATTACGCCCGCTGCACGGGCGAGCGGACGCCATGTTTGCCTATCGTTCCAGCGCCATATAGCCCTGCTAGCGAAAGGGTTAATATCCTGTGGAGGTCTGGATTTGGAAGGATACTCAAAATCAAAGTGGAAAATAAATTTTCAGGCTGATCCAACTTCAGTGGAAATACCTCAAGACAAGGAAACAATGCTCAGTAGTGTGTGTGTGTGTGTGTGTGTGTGGCCTCCACGTGCCAGTAAGACCTCCCTACATACAATGCCTGGGCATGCTCCTTATGAGGCGGCGGATGTTCTTCTGAGGGATCTCCTCCCAGAAAATGGATTAAGGCATCAGTCAACTCCTGGACAGTCTGTGGTGGCTTTGGTGGATGGAACGAGACATGATGTCCTAGATGTGCTTAATTGGATTCAGGTCTGGGGAACGGGCAGGCCAGTCCATAGCATCAATACCTTCATCATGCAGTAAATGCTGACACACTGCAGCCACATGAGGCCTAGCATTGTCATGCATCAGAAAGAACCCAGGGACCACTGCACCTGCATATGGTCTCACAATAGGTCAGAGGATCTCATCCCAGTACCTAATGGCAGTAAGGGTACCTCTGGCTAGCACATGGTGGGCTGTGCGGCCCTTCAAAGAAATGCCTCCCCACACCATTACTGACCCCCTGCCAAACCGGTCATGCTGAAGGATGTTGCAGGCAGCAGAACGTACTCCACAGCATCTCCAGACTCTGTTGTGTCTGTCACATGTGCTCAGTGCGAACCTGCTCTCATCCGTAAAGAGCACAGGGCGCCAATGTCTAATCTGCCAATCTTGCTGTTCCCTGGCAAATGCCAATTGCCCTGTAAGCCCAACACCGACTTGTGGACGTCGGGTCCTCATGCCACCCTCATGGAGTCTGTTTCTGACAGTTTGAGCAAACACATGGATATTGGTGGCCTGCTGGAGGTCATTTTGCAGGGGTCTGGCACTGCTCCTCCTGTTCCTCCTTGCACAAAGGAGGGGGTAGCTGTACTGCTGCTGGGTTGTTGCCCTCCTACGGCCCCCTCCATGTCTCCTGGTATCTGCTCCATGCTCTGGAGCCTGTGCTGACAGACACAGCTAACATCGATGTGGGTTTTAGACACCATTTCATGCTACCTCTAGGGGTCAGAGCATTGACAAAATGCAAAAGTGACCAAAACAACAGCCGAAAAGGTTGAGAACAGAGAAATGGTCTGTGGTCACCACCTGCAGAACCACTCCTTTATAGGGGTTGTCTTGCTTGTTCAATTTGCACAACAGCAGGAGAAACTGATTCACAATCAGTGTTGCTTCATAACTGGACAGGTTGATTTCACAGACGTGTGATTGACTTAGAGTTACATTGTATCGTTTAAGTGTTCCCTTTAGGCCAAATGCACACGGTCCGTGGTAACCCAGCCTGGATTCCTGCCGAGAGCAGAAGCGCACGGCGTCATTGGTTGCTATGGCGCCGTGCGCTTCATGCCGCCGCTGCACTACAGTAATACACTCGTATAGATCATACCAGTGTATTACTGTAGTGCAGCGGCGGCATGAAGCGCACAGCGTCATAGCAACCAATGATGGCGTGCGCTTCTGCTCTCAGCAGGAATCCAGGCCGGGATGCCACGGACCGTTCATGGTCTTAGTCTTTTGAGCAGTGTATATACCTAGTCACGTTCAGGTGTGAAATCGTCAGGCGAGGTCTCTCTCTTGAAAGCTCAAAGCAGACATCGCTTTTCATCCATGTAAATTTTATTAGGCTGTAAAGAGGTCCGCTTACATGTGTGTTCAGGAGAGCAGAGAGCTTGTCTGATGGATTTCAACTGAACAGGACTGAGCAGCAAGCAATGTATGAGAATACAAGCAATACGCCGAAGACAAATGGAACAAAATGTTATCCTATACTAAAGTGCAAATATGCTTATAATGTTATATGTTACTTGAGACTATTACAGGCATATCTTGTTCTCACCCTAGTTGGTTCAAAAAAGGCAGCACTCCACTGGCAGTGAGGTAGTGAGTGACTGTTCCACTTCCAGGTGATAAGCTTGTCCTTATATATGGCTTCACCTTGAGCCCAGCTTCTACAGCCTTTTTAGCCAACAGGCCTGTAAAATTGAAAAGTCACTATTGTCAAAGTTGCATTAATACATAAATCAGCGTTGTTGTTTTTTTTACATTAATTGTGCATACACATTGAAACTTGGTCATTTTTTGCAGCCAGCTCCCTCTCCTTGCTCATTCTCAACAGGTAGTTCCATTGCCTGGCTCCAAACCTTCTCAGCTCACAAAAAACATGTTTCAAGCTTATTGTGAACAGCAGAATGAAGAGGATTTCTCATAATGACAACCACTATCAACAGCGCTTCAGACCAAAAAAATATATCAAGGAGCCATTGGCTCCTAACCTGAAAAATGTAGTCACCAAATTTAAAATACATATAATTACGGTAAAATCATAAAAAATAAATATATGTCTTACCTAGGGTTGTCACGATACCAACATTTTTATTAGACTTCGATACCATAAAAAAGTATTGCGACACTCGATACCATGCGAAAAAAATAAGCCACCAAAAAAAAGTGAGTGCATTCTGCATTTTATGGAACGTCTGGACCATAATAGAACAGTCCGATACTAATTTTTGTCAGGTCAAGGTGACTAAAAAAACAAGATTTTTGTATAACTTACCAGTAAAATCTCTTTCTCGCTCTTTCCTTGGGGGACACAGAAGACCTTGGGTATAGCTCATCTCCCTAGGAGGCGTGACACTAAGTGAAAACTGTTAAGCCCCTCCTCCACAGCTATACCCTCAGCCTGGAGAGAGAGACTGCCAGTTGCGTGTCCAAGTAGTGAAAAAAAGGCAAAGTCCAAAAGTGGAACCAACAAGCCAACTACCCAAAGGGTAAAACAACTCGGAAACCGTGCCAAGAAAAACAAAGAATGGGTGGGTGCTGTGTCCCCCAAGGAAAGAGCGAGAAAGAGATTTTACTGGTAAGTTATACAAAAATCTCGTTTTCTCGCCCAGTTTCCTTGGGGGACACAGAAGACCTTGGGACGTTCAATAGCAGTCCAAGAGGGGAGGGACCACAGCACCAAGGCGAAGCACCCGAAGGCATCAAAAAACCGCCGCCTGCCGACCAGGCGGCCCAAGGCAGCATACGCCGAAGCCCGAGTATGCACCCTGCAGAACTCGGTAAGGTGTGCAAGGAAGACCAGTGACCGCCTTGCACAAATGCATGGCCGAAGCCTAATGTCTCCGGCCCAGGAGGAACCGACAGCTCTGGTGAAATGAATGGCGACACCAAAAGCAGAACCCTGCCCTTGGTGCGGCAACCACAGCAAAAGCCACTCCGAGAAAGCGGAGGAAAGCCACCCTGGAGGCCATCCACCCTCTGCGCGGACCTCCTGGAAACACAAGAGACCAAACGTCGACAAGAGTCGGAGATCCCCAAGGAAAAACTGCAAGGCCCAAACAACGTCCAAAACGGTGAAGTGTCCGTTCCCGGGGGTGAGAAGGGGAGGACGACTGCCTTGATGAAAGGAAAGACGAACACCACCTTCAGAAGGAAGGAAGAGACAGAATGGAGAACAGCCCTGTCCTGGGGAAAGACAGAAGGCTCGGAACAAGAAGGGCCGCCACTCAGGCACCCGTCATAGACACGATGACTACAGAAACACAACCGTACAGGACAGAAGGAGTAGAGAGAACTGCTGTAACGGTTCCAAGGGAAAGATTGGAGCGCCAAGAGCCCAGTATGTAGTTCCCAGGGCGGTACCGGAGGGCAGTACAAAAGGAAACCAAGAGCCGCTCCACGGAAGAAGGTCCTGACAGGCCCAGAGGGGCGGGGAACGCTGAAAGAGGAAGGACAGCGCAGACACTGATACTTCAAGCAACAGAGTCCCAGTCCCAGGTCCAGGCCGGACTGGAGAAAGACAGAACCATGGAGAGAGAAAGGCAGAGTGGGGGAACGCCCAGCTTCCCACAGAACCCCAAGGAAAGCCCTAATTCCTACCACAGATCCTGGACGAAAACACGGCCAGGAGTGACACTAGCGAGCCCACAATAGTCGCCTGGGCAAGCGGGCGAAAACCCAATGAACAGGCGCAGACCAGTAACCCGGGCAGAACGGTCGTAGAACTGGTCCCGTCGGCCCCGAACAAAGGTGTTCCGTATCCACCGGAGTGGGGGAGCAGAAGGACAGACAGACAGGGACCAAAGGGTCCGTCCAGCAACCGCCAGATGCCAGTACAAGACAGGCTAAAGCCCAAGCCGATGTAGCCACCACAGGAAGACGGACTACAGTCCCGGTGTGGGGGATCTAAAGACAATCTTGACTAAATGGTAGTCCTCCCAAGTTACCGAGAAGGTAAGTCCATAGCAGAAACGTTGCCTAGAATGGAAAAAACGCAATCTGCACCCAGCGGGAGGACAGAACGCGGTAGACCCGGTAAATAGGCACACAGCAAGTACAGCCAGTTTGAACAAGGGGGACAGTACGAGGCCAAAAGGAACACCAGAACCATCAACATGAACAACCATGCTCTCCCCAGAGGGGAGGGCAGTGAAGGAACAGCCTCTGAAGCGTGGCCGGAACAGAAGCCACATTCGGAGTGATCCGTACCGAGTGGGAGCCAAACAGAGACGGCGAGAAAAGGCAGTCGAGAAAGAGGCCGGCATAACACCCTCCAAACGAAAGGAGGAGTGGGTAACAGAGAAGCCATAGGACAGCTCAAAGGCAGAACCCCGCTACACTGAGACGCCCGGTTCACCGCCTCGCAGAAGGCGAATACCCTGAAGAACCCAAGGTGGAGGTCCTCCGGACCTGGGTAAGCGAGCACCCAAGAGAAGTTGGATGACCTTCCCAAGAAGAGTGGCCGAACCTGGTAGCAGAGCAGACTGAACGCCGAGGGCGCCAACCGGAAAGAATCATACCACACCGCACTCGCAGAGGAGGAAATAGTAGTAGGTGAGGGGACTGTAGACCCGCCAGAGCCAACATAGAATGCGACGGGCGCTGCAGACAGCACTCTCGACCATGTAACCACCAGCGCAGGGAAACAATGCCACGGGAGGACGAATGGGTACGTATCTAGGAACCACGAACACTCCCCGGGCGGAAGGGCCAACGAAATGAATGAGCACCGCCCAGCTCGGTGCAGTAGCGAGCAGGTAGAGCCCGTTTACTTATATATATAAAAGGTATTCATTTGTTGTTCATTGGACAACACCTGAGGCTCACACAGGTGGACAGAATGATCTCTGTAGAGAATAATGCAAGTCTTGCTGCAACCACCGACTCCCAAGATAATAAATATGTCGCAGGAGGAAAGGAGGCATACGTACGAGTAGCCCCGTAAGCAGTGAGGCCAACCCACCTACGGAACGAGGAGGCATACGCGGCCCGAACAACGCACGAGAGCGTCCGCTCACTGCAAAAATATCACTCAGCGAAGAGGGCCAGCCACAGAGCGCCACAGAATCTACGGAAGTGCAAAGTGCAAACTGAAAAAGAGTTATGCACAAGACTAGTATTTTATGCGATGGAACGCAAACTGACCGCCCCGAAAGGGGGGAAATGTACCTGGCAAACTGTAGTCTGTAAGAGTGCAAAGGCCCGCCCCAAAAAGGGGGGTGATGCCCAAGGTCGTACCTACGTCAGAGAAGTAGGGCGTACCATACTTCGCCCAGAAGGGGGCCATGCACATAGCCACACAGTATCCAGCAGGAAGTCCACCTAGTGAAAGGGGGACATGCACAGGGCTATCCTAGCATTAAGTGAGTGTGCAACAATCCACCCAACACCGAAATTTCGTGAGAGTGTAACAACTCCGCTAATAAAGGGAAACATGTGCAAGTCCAACACAGCACATACAAGAACAGCCTTGAACCTCGTGAGCGTGCAAATTTCCGCCCAGGAATGAGGGGTGGTCACGCACAAGGCCAGCACCGTATACAAAGGGAGCGTAAACGTTCCACCCATGTTAGAGGGCCATGCTCAAGGCCAGCAACGTATCCGGTGAGAGTGTAGTATGCCGCCCAGAAAAAAGTGGGGGGGGGGGGGGGTCATGCACATGGCCAGCATCGCATCCAGGGAGAGTGCGAGCAGTCGGTGAGAATGTGTGTATGTCACCTGAAGGAGGCATGCCCATGGCCGGCAGCGAAACCAGTGAGAGTGCGTACACCGCCCACGGAAGAGTGGTCATGCATACGGCCGGCAGCGGATCCAGTGAGAGTGCAAGCACCCCGCCACGTATGGGGTTCATGCACATGGCCAACAACGTACCGGTTAGAGAACAACCACCGACCGAGGGAGTGTATGTATGCCGCCACAGGGAAGGAGGCATGCCCAAGGCCGGCAACGAATCCAATGAGAGCGCATCGTACCGCCTATGGAAAAGCGGTCATGCACATGGCTGGCAGTGAATCCAGTGAGAGTGCCGAATGCCGTCCACGGAAGGGAGCCATGCCTATGGGCGTCAGCGACGCACAAGTGTAGCGTTCCGCCTATGGAAGGGGGTCACGCACATGGTCAGCAGCGAATCCAGTGAGAGTGCAGCGTTCCACCTATGGAAGGGGGTCGTGCACATGGCCAGCACCGTATCCGGTGAGTGCAGTATTCCGCTTAAGAATGATGGGGGTCATGCACATCATCGGCAACGAAACCAGTGAGAGGCAGCGTCCCACTTGTGGAAGGGGGCCGTGCACATGGCCAGCACCGTATCCGGAGAAACTGCCGTAGTCTGCCAATGAAGAGGGGTTCATGCACAAGGCCAACCCGCAGCCAGGGAGAGTGCAGTATCCCGCCGAGGAGGGGGGTCCTGCACATGGCAGGCGTCATAACTGGAGAGGGTGACGAATCCTGCCTACAGAAAGGGCCGCATGCACTTGACCAGCGCCGTATCGCGGAAGAGGGCAAGAAAAACGCCTAGAAGGGGAAAATGACCCTGGCAGCGCCGCAGCCGGGGAGCGCGACATGCCGCCTATGGAAGGGGGGCATGTATACAGGCAGCACTACTGAGATCAGGCTGCAGCGTCCTGCGCAGCCCACAAGGTATATATAATAGATAAATAAATAATATATATATATATTTTTTTTTTTTTTTTTTTTTTTTATTATTATAACAGCCTCACTGAGGCAGAAAGGTGAGCCACCTATAGGGGCACAGAATCCCTGAGAAGCAGGGAAAAAAAGGGGGGGGCAGCCACACAGGCCCATCCGAAGCCGGCCTGTACCCAAAGGGTTAACAGGGATCCGGCCTGGGGGGCGGCGCTGCGATCCCCTGGGGGCGGGGGAACCTCCAGGCGCGAAGAATTCGCGCCTGGAGAAGTTCCAGCCCCCTCCAACAGAGGCCGGAATTTTGCGGCCTAGCAGGCCGTGAAGCCGGGGCCTAAATTTGTAGCGGCGCCCGGCTGACCGGGGCCGCACAGTATTCAAATACCGGCCGGGCCTACGGAGCGGCGCCTGCACATACCGGCCGCGGATGCCCACCCCGCGGGCCGGAAGAGCCGGGGACCCTGATTTCGCTGCGCCCGGCCGACCGGAATGTTCCGACGGTCGGCCGGGGGCTTGAAGCATAGCGCTCATTTGCAGGCCGCGGGTGCCCACCCCGCTGCCCGGAAGCGAGGACCCTGCGCCCGGCAGCCATTTCACTGCACCATATGGCCGGCAGCCACAACCACCTTGCCCTTGGACCGGTGCCCATGAGGGTAGAGGAGGGTCAGGGGCAGCAAGGCGCGGGCCCCCTGGCCCTGAAGCAGTGGCCGGTAAGAGAGGGAGACCTGAGACCGGGTGCCAGTGAGGGTGGGAAGCCTGCATAACCCCTCCGTCAGGGGCAGCTAGGTGCGGACCTCTGCAGCTCCCTAGGCATCCTTCTTGCAGAGAGAAGGTGCTAATGTCCTATGGAGACCAGGAGAGAGGGAGCAGAATGTCGCCCTGCGGCAGCCCAGGGGCCAGCCTAGTCTAGCAGGGACAGAAGGGTCCAGAGGCCCAGTATGGGGGTCAGGCACGCAGGAGACCGGGGTGGGGTGAGGGGTGAGGGGGGGGACGTAGGGCTGGAGAAGCCAATCTCTCACCATAGCCGTCTTCACCCTCGGTCTGTTCCAGCAGGGTCGCCCCTTCAGCTACTGGCACCGTAGTGGCAGGACGCTGGAAGAGGGACTTGGCGTGCGGGCGACCCTTACGCTGGCGGGATGCAGGGGAGCTAGGCTGCCCTGGTCCACCTTGTCTTCTGTGGGGGAGGCAGCAGTGCGGATGCCGGCACTGGCGCAGCTCAACCCCGGGAGAAACAGAGAGGTCTAGTGCGTCTCTGTTGTCCCTGATGATCTGAAGAAAAAGAAAAGAAAAAAAGTAAAAAGCAAAACTAAAACTAAACAGGAGAAAACAGCCCTGCAGTAGCAGGGAGTGTCTTGCCTCCTTGGACACTAAGCAAAAACTGGCAGTCTCTCTCTCCAGGCTGAGGGTATAGCTGTGGAGGAGGGGCTTAACAGTTTTCACTTAGTGTCACGCCTCCTAGGGAGATGAGCTATACCCAAGGTCTTCTGTGTCCCCCAAGGAAACTGGGCGAGAAATGGCAATTTTTTTTCTTTTACTGTGTTCACCACATAGGAGATATTTTAAAATATTTTAATAGTTCGCACTTTTTCAGGCATGGCGATATGTAATATGTTATTTTTTTTATTGTTTATATATTTTATATGTAAAATTGGGAAAGGGGGCGATTTTAACTTTTAGACCCCTTGCATACGAGCGTTCCTCCCGCAGCGAGTCTGCAACGAAGCTCCCGGCCTGACCTCCAAGCGCTACCAGGGGTCACATAGCATTGTATTGATTTATGATTCTATGTAACCCTTACAGTTCTAGAATGTATTGGATAACACTGACATAATGCTGCCAGTGTTATCCAATACATTCCAGAACCGTAAGGCCTCTTTCACACGGGCGTCAGTTTTTTTGCCCGGATAAGAGCCGGGTGCGTTGCGGGAAAATGCGCAATTTTTTTGCAAAACATTGTCATGCGTTGCACTCGCGTGAGAGAAAAACGCGCCAGTTTGGTACCCAAACCCAAACTTCTTCACAGAAGTTCGGGCTTGATGTTCTGAAGATTGTATTATTTTCCCTTATAACATGGTTATAAGGGAAAATAATAGCATTCTGAATACAGAATGCATAGTAAAACAGCGCTAGAGGGGTTAAAAAAAAAAAAAAAAAAAAAAAAAAAAAAAATTAACTCACCTTAGTCCACTTGATCGCGAAGCCGGCATCTCCTTGTGTCTCCTCTGCGCTGAACAGGACCTGGGGTGAGCTGCTGCATTAAATACCGGTTAAGGACCTTTGATGACGTCACTCCGGTCATCACATGGTACGTCACATGATCTTTTACCATGGTGATTCACCATGGTAAAAGACCATGTGATGACCGGAGTGACGTCATCAAAGGTCCTTAAAACCGGTATTTAATGCAGCAGCTCACCCCAGGTCCTGTTCAGCGCAGAGGAGACACAAGGAGATGCCAGCTTCGCGATCAAGTGGACTAAGGTGAGTTAAAAAAAATTTAATATTTTTTTAACCCCTCTAGCGCTGTTTTACTATGCATTCTGTATTCAGAATGCTATTATTTTCCCTTATAACCATGTTATAAAGGGAAAATAATAATGATCGGGTCTCCATCATGATAGTCTCCTAGCAACCGTGCGTGAAAATTGCACCGCATCCGTACTTGCTTGCGGATGCTATGCGATTTTCACGCTTCACACTCACTTCTATGGGGCCTGCATCGCGTGAAAATCGGACAATATAGAGCATGCTGCGATTTTCACTCAACGCACAAGTGATGCGTGAAAATCACCGCTCATGTGCACAGCCCCATAGAAATGAATGGGTCAGGATTCAGTGTGGGTGCAATACGTTCACCGCACGCATCGCACCCGCACGGAAAACTCGCCCGTGTGAAAGGAGCCTAAGGGTTACATAGCATCATAAATCAATATAATGCTATGTGAATCCAGTCAGTGCTAGGAGGTCAGGCCGGGAGCTGCGGGAGGAACGCTCGTCTGCAAGGGGCCTTAGTATTTTTTTTAACTTTACATACTAACTATTAGCCCCCTTAGGGGCTAGAACCTGGGATCTATTCATCCCTTGTCCTATTTACCCTAATAGAGATCTATTAGGGTTAATAGGACTTTACACTGTCCCTGCTGCCCTGTCCATAGTACCCACAGCAGCAGGGATCTTACCATGGCAACCAGGGCTTCAGTAGCGTCCTGCCATGGTAGCTGATCGGAGCCCCAGGATTACACTGCTGGGGCTCCGATCAGAAGCTGTCACTGCCACCAATGAGGAGGAGGGGACCCTGTGGCCACTGCCACCAATGAGGAGGAGGGGAGAGGGGACCCTGTGGCCACTGCCACCAATGATTATAATAGTTATAATACTGGGGTTGTGGGGCCACCAATGAATATAGTTTATGCCTGAATACAAAAGCAGGCTGCACTGTGGGTGCCAGCCATATCCCATACCTGGCACCCAGCCTCTATGACTGCGCGCTGCGATCCACCGCAAATAACCCCTCAGGGTTCAATTTGCTGTCATAGAGGCTGGGTGCCGGGTATGGGATATGGCCGGCACTCCCAGCTCAGCCTGCATTTGTATTCAGGCATAAACGATATTTATTGGTGGTGCAGTGGCAACAGCCCCTCCTCCTCCCTGCTATCAGTCCATTGGTGGCAGACTGCCTCCTTCTCCCCTGTGCTGTTGAGGAGAACATGGCGCGCGCTGACAGCAGCGCGTCCCATGTCAGTTCAACTCGTGTGTGAAAGAGGCAGAGCAGCAGAGGGCCTAGGCGCAAATGGCGACAAGACTATAAAGTCTTGTCGCCATTTTGCAATTCTAAATCGCCATCTGGAGCCCTGATCAATATGCTCTATTACAGCATATGCACACCATAGCAGGTCCTCCTTTGAATGGCCACCGTACTACAGTCTGGCTAAGAGTAGTTTCCCCTGGCAAACAATGGACTTTCCTGGGGGATACTGTGGTCAGACTTAGAGACCATGGCTCTCTCATGCCAGGGGTAGACCATAGGGAGACAAACTTAATTCAATTTCTCTCGTCATAGGCATCTCAGCAGCAAAAATAGGTACAAGGGGCAGTAGTAGAAGAGACTGAGTGCCAATCAGAGAAAGGAGAATCCACCTACACAGAAACATTTCAAAAGAAACAGTTTCCATATGAGTAAAGGCTAGAATCTCCTGACATGTGCAGTGAACATAGGTGCCCAACATATTAAAGTGTATACCATACAGTACATAGCATAGGTCATCATTAAGGTGCGCTATAAATGGAGCACTAAATGATAAATATATATGTGAGATAATCATGCCTCCGCTGTTTTTCATTCTGCTGCATCTTCCTGAAACAGTTGTGCAGAAATCCTGCGGAGAGCACAGCGCTAATCTCCTGCCATAGCGGGGGAAGCTCCTGCTCTAGCCAGTTGCCTCACAGGACAAAGGAAGGGGAACACATTAATCTCCCGAGACACCTACAGAAGATTTCTTTATGTATTTATCAGTATTAATAGTATTATGAGCCAAATGGGTTCAAAGGAAAGCAGGAGATTAATGGACAGAGTGCTGAAATACTTTTTGAGCATTCTCTCCATATACTGTTCTTTTAAAGAAATGCACACCCCTAGATCTAAGTTTCTTTCTGCGATGCATCTCTATTGAAAGTCAACATTTTTTTTTTTTTTTTTTTACCTGTATTGAAAAGCAAAGTATGAGTCCATACCACCCACAGGTATTGCCAAAATGATGCTCTTTGCATATGTGTGTATGTTAAACACAAACCAAAATAGTGATGTGATCCCTGTCAGATGATATTACCTGCCGTTAGCATGACAGAAGGGTTACAGTTGTTGGTACAGCTGATCACAGCAGCAATAAGCACACAGCCATGTGACAACATGTATTGCGATCGTCCATATGTAACAGGAACCTCCACTTTCTGCCGGTCAGCTGGAATTTGAAATCCTCTAAGGCCCACCTGACATGATAGAAAGGAACAGTTTCAATCTACCCAAAAAATAAAATCTATTTTAGTCACATTTTGTTTTCAAATGATTTAGAAAGTCTAAAATAGTCCTTATGGCGGCAAGAGTGATCATCGCAAGAGAATGGGGCTCTAAAAGAGCGCCCCATATTATTGAGTGGAAAAACCTATTGGTAAAGATCGAGAGGTTTGAGGAATATGCAATAAGAGGCATGATTAGTCGCTGATAGGTAGCGTCGCCGGCAGGCCGGCCGTGGGGGGGGGGAGGAGGAGGATTGTTTATGGTGCTTACCGAGACAACCATCATGGGGAGGGGGGGTGGCTGATCTAAGATGGGGGAGAATTTGAATAGACAATGAGAGGTCTGAGTATAAGCAATATGGAGCTTAGAGGGGAGTTCCCCAAAATAGAATAGACTATTTACATTGGTACTGTTTCTGTTTATAGTGATTCATAGTTTATTGTGATGACTGTTTTTGTAGAATGTATATTGATGAACTCAGATTTTGTATTGTCAAATTGAATTTTAATTTTGCATTATTAAAGGAATAAAAAATACATTATAAACCCCCCCCCCTAAAATAGTTAAAGGGAGTCATCAGCATTTCACGTTTGTAACCCTTCCCATAGCTTTTTAGCATGCTTACAGTTAATTAAAACATTACCTTTAGCATCAATCCTGGACTTATAAAACCGTCAAAAACCATCTTTGTAACATATGCAAATGAGGGCTCGCAATTGCCCAGGGGCAGCGTTACCCTCGTAGGTGCCCTGCTAGCTCAGCCTTTTCTTCGCTTCCCCCCCCCCCCCCCCGCCCATCCTTTCCCTCTGACCGCCTATCTACTAACTTGTTGTTTCGCCGAGATCCCGCGCCTGCGCACTCGGTCCATCGGCCGGCGCATGCGCACTGCGATGTCCATTCCTTGTACGGCATCACTAATTAATGCACATGCGCCTGCTAATATTCATATTGCTTCCTTTACTGGCTGGATTCAGTTTTCCATCACATTATACACTGCTGATTTCCATAGTTACGACCATCCTGCAATCCAGCAGCAGTGGCTGTGCTCCCATGCTATAGGAAAAAGGGCCAGCCTCTCTGGTGGCTGGGACCGAGGGAGTCCATATAGCCTGGTGCTTTTTCCTACAGTGCGCAAGCTTACCCACTTCTGCTGGATTGCAAGGTGGTCATAACCATGGAAACTAGCAGCATATAATGTGATGGAAAATGTAATCCAGCCAGCAAAAAATGCTGATTATACAAAGATGTCATCCATGTGCTGTCCACATCCATTCTGCAAATTATACACACGCCCTATTCTTGTCCGTTTTGCAGACAAGAGTAGGCATTTCTAGAACAGGGCACATGGAAAGTGTGGGATGCACACGGCTAAAAGGAGAGAATACGGCCTAAAGGAGAGAATTGTCTGTAACATCTTTATTTATATCTACTCCACCACATACCACAGTCAGCGAACCCACCGATTTCAGTGGGACCAGCCAACTACCTCACGTGTATGGGGGTGTGCTGACTCTTCCTTGACCAATGATGTTGTGGGAATAGATCTGGCTTAACCAATTTCTAACATGTTTCACGGGAGATAAGCTACCAGTAGAGGTGTCCGGCAGAATCTTTATTCCCCACTCCCCATTGAAAACACATGCATACTTGGTTAAACCATGTATGGGGAAGTAAGGAAGAACAGCTGTTAAAGGCGTATGGCGAAATTTATTTTATTTTAATTTTATTTTTTTAAACACACCTTGTCACTTAAACATGCTTCAAAATCCTTCTTCATATCAGTCACAGATACTCGGTCCTGGGGTCTCTTGGGGCCACTCACATATGGAGTAATTGTGTTTAAATTGATTTCCAATATCTAAAAAAAAAAAAAAAAAAAAAAAAAAAATAATTTAAGTAAAAAAGGTAAAAAACAGCAACAGCATTTAGGAGTGTGGCGAGGTATCATGATTTGCTTTAATATAGGTTAGTCATCAAATTATGTACTGATTTTATGAAGGAATATAAGGCATGGGTGGACAAATCACTGTAGCAATTACTGTAGAAAAGTATAATTTTGGGGGACTAACCTGTAAAATCTTTTTCTTATTACGTTCACGGGGGCTATAGAAGACTGTGGGTATAGCTCACACCACTAGGAGGCAACACTAAGCAAAACAGAAAATGTTAGCTCCTCCTACCAGCTATACCCCTCCTGCAGACACTGAGCTAATCAGTTTGTACAAAAGCAGTAGGATCAGTAAGGAGAAGCCAATACTATATAAACCAAAAACCCATGAAAAACACTCTATATGGTTCGGAACCATGAACAGTGGGACCCAGCCAAATAAACAACAAAACAGCTTATTAGTACAAAATATTAGATTTTTGTGGACTCATCTGTAAAATCTCTTTCTCGCTTAGTTCATTGGGGGACAAAGGACCGTCGGTATTGCTGCTTGCTGCCACTAGGAGGCGACACTAGGCTGAAAAGAGATAACTCCTCCCCTGCCGGCTATACGCTATCTCCAGGCTGGAGGGGGTATCAGTTTGTGCCCAAGCAATAGGAGTAGGAGAAAAAACTATTCGGTAAACAACCAATAACTGACAAATGCCAGTCGGACAGAACCAGAACTGAGGACCATACTGGGCCACCAACCGCCATAATTTGCGGCAAACAGAACCACTGGGTGGGAGCTGTCCCCCCCCCAATGAACTAACTGAGAAAGATTTTACAGGCGAGTTCACAAAAATCTCCTTTTCTCGCTCGTATCATTGGGTGACACAGAACCATGGGACATCCTAAAGCAGTCCACGGGGAGGGAAACAAATCACACGCCCATGGAGAAAAACGCCCTCGCCCACTGCCGCCTGCAAGACCTTGCTGCCCGTAGCAGCATCCACCGATGCCTAGCAAGGCACCCGGTAAAGCTTGGTGAACGTGTGCCCGGAAGACCAAGACACTGCTTTCTACAACTGGAAAGCTAATGCATGGAGTAGATGAACCTGAGAAGTGCCGACCGCTGGTCGGGTGGGCCACAACTCTGCTGGGCGGTTCCCTGCCCTAGGAGCGAAATGCCCGAGCAACTGACAAACAGATCTACCTGGAAAACATCCCTTTGGAGGCCGTCAGCTTTGACAAGGACCTCCAGGAAAAAAAAACAGGTAAAAGTCTGTACGGCGGAAAGCGCTAGTTATGGTCCAGCAAACCTTAGAGGTCAAATCACATGGCTGATGGAGAGCCCGCTCTCTATAATTCGAGGGAGAAAGAAGAGAAACCCATGTCTGAGATGACTTGGAAAGCGGCAACTACCTTCTGCAAAGAAAGAAGTTACTGGGCGTAGTACTGCCTGATGCTAATAACCAAAGAAAAATGTACGTACAAGAAGGCGCTATCAACTCCGAAAGCCGCCGGGTGGAAGCTCCCGCCACCTGGAATGCTGCCTTCCCAGAAATAAAAAGGAGAAAAAGACGTCCCAGAGGCAGGACCTGTTCCTCACTGAAACGCCCCCAAACGATCTACAGGTCGTTTGGACGAAGCCGGCTCCTGGCTGCAACTGTGAAAGCAGAATCAAAATCCAGGTCTGCTGGAATGAAAGTTGCGGTCTTGAAGGCCGCAAAGCTGGGACATAAAGTTCGGCGCACGGCCAACCGGGAAGTACTGCCGGTCGGCTGAAAACAGAGGGACTTAGATCGGTGTGCGGGATGTGCCCGCTTGCGTCCACCGGCTGTGTGTGCCACCCCGTGGGCCGCAAGAAATAGCTCGGGCCGTAATTTCCGGCGCCCGGCCGACTGTTCAGCAGCCCAGGGAGCGAAGGGCCCGGAGCCGCGCTCTCAGGCCCCCTGGGTGCCCACCCCGCAGGCAGGATAAAGTGAGGCCCCCCCGGAATGATAGGCATGCACCCGGTCAGATAGCGGTCGCGGGAGCCCACCCCGCAGGCCGGGAAGAATGGGCGCAGGCTGCAGGACCTAAGGATCTAGATAGGGGAACCCAGGCCCCCAGACATGGACAGAGGCCCAAAACATACATTGGGGGCTGAGGTAACGTGGGGCCCTCCATTTTAGCATGAGGTGACCAAGGGGGAAGAAGGGGGGAGCTGAGAATACTTACCCAATCCGGACTACTCACCCCATCTTCATCCTCTTCACCACGTCTCAGAGTACCAGCAGGGTCACCTCTTCAGCAGTTGGCACCCGAAGTGGCGGGAGACTGGAATGGTGGAGGCTCTCGCAGGATCTAGGTGACCCTTTGGCTGGCGGGAAGCAGGGGAGCTGGGCTGCCCTGGTCCACTTTTGCTTCTTGGGAAGGGCGAGCGGTGAGGGAATCAGACACCGGTCTAGCTCCCGGGGTAGACAGAGGGGCAAGCGCCTCTGTTTCCCCTACCTAAAAGGGAAGAGATCAAACAAAAAATAAAATAAAAATAAGAAAGGGAAGCCGCCGTGAAAAAGCAGGGAGGTCTGCCTCCTACGACACTAAGGTAAAAACGGATATGCTCTCTCCAGGCTGGAGGGGATATAGCCGGCAGGGGAGGAGTTATCACTTTTCAGCCTAGTGTCTCCTACTAATAACATGCAAGCAGCTATACCCACGGTCCTGTGTCACCCAATGATGCGAGCAAAAAATCCTATTTTCTCACACGTGTCATTGGGGGATACACAGAAGACCATGGGATGCTCCAAAGCATTCCAAGGAGTGGGGACGCAAAAGACTATAGTGTAACTGGTAAAAGATGATTACAGAATTCAGCAACCAGGTCACATATACGGATACCTAGGGGGACATCCCATAAAAAAGGACAGACAACGGTCTTACCCACTACTAGTTTGGCTCGGGACCAGTTATGAAAAGAACGAGAATGAAACTGGAGGAAGAAGGCTGAGAGACCAGGAAGTCTTGGGGGGAAACAAACAGAACTCGGGGTACACCTTAGGCTAAATGAGAGACAAACAGGTACTTGTCTAATGGAAGAGACCTAACACAGGCTACCAAGCAGACAAAGGATCGCAGTTGAAACGCGACACTATGGAACCGTGTAGGCCACTCAAGTACAGCATCATTGTGAACGCCAAAGGTGCAAAATGTCATGATGTTTTGCATGTAACGACAGCGTAATAAATCCACCTGGCATACGAAAAGTAAAGGGTGACCAACAGAAGCCTAACAATAGCTTTGAACAATGTTAAGAACTGTTGGAATAGGCACAGAGCTCCCTGCCAAAAAGGGAATGGTAATAATACGTACACATTATATGGACTAATATATAGTCCATATAATAGACATAATATATGGCTGTATTATGCACACATACTATACCAGTTAAAGGAGCGAAAACTCAGTGCTGAAAGAGGAAGAGAACAGTGCCCAGAAAGAAGGAGAACAGGGGAGGCAGGAGAGGAGAATTTTCGGACTCGGCTAAGAGTTAGAGCCTAGTCCAGAAGCCAAGCCAGGAATCGGAGTAGTGCCAAGGCCCGCAGGACCCACTCAGTGCTCTGCTGGAGAACGTGGAATCGATGGAACACAGGCCCCAGGAAGAGAACTAGGATCAAAGGAGGTTTGGGCTGAGTGCATCTGAGTAGGCTTTCGGCCACAATCCGGCTAGAAGTACTGGGAGACAGCGAGCTGGGGAAAGGATAAACTTGGGAGACAGGAGCTGCAGAAGATCTGTCTCCTGAGGCTAGGTTCACACAAATTATTTTGGGGGAGAATAAATACCTCACGTGGACTCCGCTTTAGGTTTTTTCAATGTGTTTTTTAAAGTGATTTTGGTTGCATTGTCGACAAAGATTTTTATTCCTGGCCATTTTCATGGAACATGGAATTCTGAATGTGGAATCTGCAATCAAGAATTGACAGGACACCTTTTTTCTCTGCAACATGGTTTTTAAAACATGTGATAAAACCGCGCCGTATGAATTAACATGCAGATTCCTCATTGAAGGCAAAGAGGAAGTTCTGTATGCATATTTGGTGCGGAATCTGTCCCAAAATACTCTGTGTGAACCTAGCCTGAGGGCAACTAGGCCAAAAGCCAGGGGCTGAAGTACTCGGCTGCCCTTGAGGCCACTCGACCATTAGAGGGCCCTGAAGATCGGCTGCAAACGTGTATTGTCGCAGGAGAGGAGGGCTGCGTAGACCTGGCATGGACTCTCATGGACAGCCAGAGAAAATGGCCAACCGGGAAGTACTGCCGGTCGGCTGAAAACAGAGGGACTTAGATCGGTGTGCGGGATGTGCCCGCTTGTGTCTACCGACTGCGGGTGCCACCCCGTGGGCCGCAAGAAATAGCTTGGGCCGTAATTTTCAGCGCCCGGCCGACTGTTCAGCAGCCCAGGGAGCGAAGGGCCCGGAGCCGCGCTCTCAGGCGCCCTTGGTTGCATACTGGCCATGGGTGCCCACCCCGCGGGCAGGATAAAGTGAGGCCCCCGGAATGATAGGCATGCGCCCGGGAAAGGAGGAAGTTCTGTATGCATATTTGGTGCGGAATCCGTCCCAAAATACTCTGTGTGAACCTAGCCTGACGGCAACTAGGCCAAAAGCCAGGGGCTGAAGTACTCGGCTTCCCTTGAGGCCACTCAACCATTAGAGGGCCCTGAAGATCAGCTGCAAACATGTGTTGTCGCAGGAGAGGAGGGCTGCATAGAGCTGGTATGGACTCTCCCGGACAGCCAGAGAAAATGGCTGGCTGGAAGGAATAGACTGGACAGAAGGACACATGGACAAGAAGTTTTTTTTTCCAACCTTCCCCAGTGGAGTCCTTTCCAGGAGGGTAAAAAAAAAAACTAACAGTGTCTGAGAGAGGGGGATGGGGGAAATAAGGCAGAACCTTCTGTGTTTTTGCCCTGGATCCAGCTGGGTGATGCAATCATTGGCATATAATAGCAGATTTATAATCTAGCATTCCTGCTCGTCTTTTAAGTAGCAGGAAAGAACTGCAGGCTTGGTGACTCATTGGCCTCACTCTGTGAATGGGGGGGGGGGGGGGGGGTAGGTAACAGAAGGTGAAAAAGATGAAGAAAAAAATAAGTAGAAATATCAATCACCAGACCTGTAAGCAGCATGTCTCCCACCTGCAGACACCAAGATAAAACGGATTAGCTCAGTGTCTGCAGGAGGGGTGTAGTTGGTAGGAGGAGCTAACTTTTTTTTTTTTTTGCTTAGTGTTGCCTCCTACTGGTGGTAGTCATGTGCATGGTCTCCTGTGTCCTGCAGCATATTAAGCGGACAGAACTGCTTTAAAGCAATAACAAAACAAAAAAATATCAGTACTACTATGCATTCCTATTCCCCAAGTATTATTACCTTGGAATACTTTGGGATTCTTGTACCATTTTCTTCTCTGAGCAACTTTACAGCTTTCAAATAAGCTTCAAATATTCTTAGCCTGTGAGGATCGAGACCTATCATGGAGAAGAAAAGACAAGAAGGAAGACATCAGAATAAATGACATCATGTAAAAGCATGCCACTTGGCCACTCTACCCCACGTCCCAAGCTCCAGTCATTAGAGGTAAAGATGGCAAAGTAACACTTCCTCATTTTGCAGGTTACATATACAGAAGTTATAAACTATGACTTAAGACTATGCTACAAATTTTTGCCCACAAAAGGGTATCTTCACCTAAGAGTTACCCTTTTCCAATGCAGGATTATAAAAATCCTTCCAAGTTAAAGGGGTGGCATAGTAGCAAATTTAAATAGCGGCCTGAAAGTTTGCCCACAGGGAAAAAAAAAGGACACCACTCTCACCAAGTGCTATAACAGTGGGACGATCAAGTATATTTTTTTTTTCTCCCCTGGCACACCTTCCCCCAAAGGTTTTAGGTTGCCATTAGGCCAGAAAACTCCTGTTAATATGTTTGGATAATTTGGCAGCAACAACGTTCCTTATCGGCAAAATGACCACCAGATCTTCATTGCACGACCTTTCAAACCACAGATCATAGTCAATAGTTTCAACACACACAGACACCTATCATCATTCAGACCAGCTTCAGTATCGTATCTGGTTACAGTTGAACCTGTCTTTGCCCCCTGTTTGATCGATGTTGGAAAAATAAAACTTACGTATTGGGGTGGGCTTACAAGCTTCACCATACATACAAATAGACAAATTCTGACTAGGTCCGGTCATACACAGAGAGCTGCTGGCCAACAGCTCTCTCCTCACCCCCGTTAGGTTCTGGCAAACATGCATGTGCCCTGAGTGGACTTTCCAACGACATCTGCCGTTGGAAGAGAGTCAGGAGGCCCCACTGTACACATTTACAGGAATGCTAATATTTCATACTGGAAGGTCAGTAAATCGCTGGGTGTAAATGTAGTCACTCGCTGGTCTTTATTAACCACCTCCCCACCGCCTAAGGCTACTTTCACACTTGCGTTAGGAGCGGATCCGTCTGGTGTCTGCACAGACGGATCCGCTCCTATAATGCAAACGCTTGTATCCGTTCAGAACGGATCCGTTTGCATAACTGTTTATTTCAGATCTGATTTTTCACTTCGGAAAACTCAGATCCGACAGTATATTCTAAACACAGAAGCGTTCCCATGGTGATGGGGACGCTTCATGTTAGAATATACTGAGAACTGTGTACACGACTGCCCCCTGCTGCCTGGCAGATGCTGCCAGGCAGCAGGGGGCAGACCCCCCCCCCCCTCCTGTATTTAACTTATTGGTGGCCAGTGCGGCCCCCCCTCCCTCCCCAGTATTAAATATGACCAGTGCGGCGGCCTCCCCCTCCCTCCCTCCCCAGTATTAAATATGACCAGTGCGGCCCCCTCCCTCTATATTTATTGGTGGCCGGGCCAGTGTGGATTCCAAGTATTGTGAGCAGTGCGGCCTCCCCTCTCCCCCCCTAATTAAAATCACCCCCCCCCCCCATCATTGGTGGCAGCGGAGAGTACCGATCGGAGTCCCAGTTTAAATCGCTGGGGCTCCGATCGGTTACCATGGCAACCAAGACGCTATTGCAGTCTTGGCTGCCATGGTTACTTGGCAATAAATACAAGCATTATACTTACCTGAAGAGCTGCGATGTCTGACCGGCCGGGAGCTCCTCCTACTGGTAAGTGAAAGGTCTGTGCGGCGCATTGCTAAAGACCTGTCACTTACCAGTAGGAGGAGCGCCCGGCCGGTCAGACATCGCAGCTCTTCAGGTAAGTATAATGCTTGTATTTATTGCCAAGTAACCATGGCAGCCAAGACTGCAATAGCGTCTTGGTTGCCATGGTAACCGATCGGAGCCCCAGCGATTTAAACTGGGACTCCGATCGATACTCTCCGCTGCCACCAATGATGGGGGGGGGGGGGGTGATTTTAATTAGGGGGGGAGAGGGGAGGCCGCACTGCTCACAATACTTGGAATCCGCACTGGCCCGGCCACCAATAAATATAGAGGGAGGGGGCCGCACTGGTAATATTTAATACTGGGGAGGGAGGGGGAGGCCGCCGCACTGGTAATATTTAATACTGGGGAGGGAGGGGGAGGCCGCACTGGTCATATTTAATACTGGGGAGGGAGGGGGAGGCCGCCGCACTGGTAATATTTAATACTGGGGAGGGAGGGGGAGGCCGCACTGGTCATATTTAATACTGGGGAGGGAGGGAGGGGGAGGCCGCCGCACTGGTAATATTTAATACTGGGGAGTGAGGGGGGCCCACACTGGCCACCAATAAGTTAATTACAGGAGGAGGGGGGAGCTCTGCCCCCTGCTGCCTGGCAGCATCTGCCAGGCAGCAGGGGGCAGTCATGTACACAGTTCTCAGTATATTCTAACATGAAGCGTCCCCATCACCATGGGAACGCCTCTGTGTTAGAATATACTGTCGGATCTGAGGTTTACGATGTAACTCAAATCCGATGGTATATTCTAACATAGAGGCGTTCCCATGGTGATGGGGACGCTTCAAGTTAAAATATACCATCGGATCGGAGAAAACTCCGATCTGATGGGGACTCCTGACTTTGCATTGAAAGTCAATGGGGGACGGATCCGTTTGAAATTGCACCATATTGTGTCAACGTCAAACGGATCCGTCCCCATTGACTTGCATTGTAAGTCTGGACGGATCCGTTTGGCTCCGCACGGCCAGGCGGACACGAAAACGCTGCAAGCAGCGTTCAGGTGTCCGCCTGCTGAGCGGAGCGGAGGCCAAACGGTGCCAAACTGATGCATTCTGAGCGGATCCGCATCCACTCAGAATGCATTGGGGCTGTACGGATCCGTTCGGGGCCGCTTGTGAGAGCCTTCAAACGGAACTCACAAGCGGAGCCCCGAACGCTAGTGTGAAAGTAGCCTAACGCAGATATGCGTCCGGGAGGTGGTTGCTTTACTCCTCCTGGACGCATATACGCGTCATCTCGCGAGACGCGAGATTTCCTGTGAACACGCGCACACAGGCGCGCGCGCTCACAGGAACGGAGGGTAAGCGAGTGGATCACCCCCCCCCCCCCGTCATTGATCACCCCCCCCCCGTCATTGATCACCCCCCCCCGTCATTGATCACCCCCCCCTGTAAGGCCCCATTCAGACATTTTTTTGGCCCAAGTTAGCGGAAATTTTTTGTTTGTTTTTGTTTTTTCTTACTAAGTCTCATATTCCACTAACTTGTGTCAAAAAATAAAATCTCACATGGACGCACCATACCCCTCACGGAATCCAAATGCGTAAACATTTTTAGACATTTATATTCCAGACTTCTTCTCACGCTTTAGGGCCCCTAAAAAGCCAGGGCAGTATAAATACCCCACATGTGACCCCATTTCGGAAAGAAGACACCCCAAGGTATTCCGTGAGGGGCATATTGAGTACATGAAAGATTGAAATTTTTGTCCTAAGTTAGCGGAAAGTGAGACTTTGTGAGAAAAAAAACAAAAAAAAAAAAATCAATATCCGCTAACTTATGCAAAAAAAAAAAAATTTCTAGGAACTCGCCAGGCCCCTCATTGAATACCTTGGGGTGTCTTCTTTCCAAAGTGGGGTCACATGTGGGGTATTTATACTGCCCTGGCTTTTTAGGGGCCCGAAAGTGTGAGAAGAAGTCTGGGATCCAAATGTCTAAAAATGCCCTCCTAAAAGGAATTTGGGCCCCTTTGCGCATCTAGGCTGCAATTTAGGGGCCCAAATGTGTGAGAAGAACTTTGCAATCGAAATGTGTAAAAAATGACCGGTGAAATCCGAAAGGTGCACTTTGGAATATGTGCCCCTTTGCCCACCTTGGCTGCAAAAAAGTGTCACACATGTGGTATCGCTGTACTCAGGAGAAGTTGGGGAATGTGTTTTGGGGTGTCATTTTACATATACCCATGCTGGGTGAGAGAAATATCTTGGCAAAAGACAACTTTTCCAATTTTTTTATACAAAGTTGGCATTTGACCAAGATATTTTTCTCACCCAGCATGGGTATATGTAAAATGACACCCCAAAACACATTCCCCAACTTCTCCTGAGTACGGCGATACCAGATGTGTGACACTTTTTTGCAGCCAAGGTGGGCAAAGGGGCACATATTCCAAAGTGCACCTTTCGGATTTCACCGGTCATTTTTTACACATTTTGATTGCAAAGTTCTTCTCACACATTTGGGCCCCTAAATTGCCAGGGCAGTATAACTACCCCGCAAGTGACCCCATTTTGGAAAGAAGACACCCCAAGGTATTCCGTGAGGGGCATGGCGAGTTCCTAGAATTTTTTATTTTTTGTCGCAAGTTAGTGGAATATGAGACTTTGTAAGAAAAAAATAAAAATAAAAAATCATCATCATTTTCCGCTAACTTGTGACAAAAAATAAAAAGTTCTATGAACTCACTATGCCCATCAGCGAATACCTTAGGGTGTCTTCTTTCCGAAATGGGGTCATTTGTGGGGTTTTTCTACTGTCTGGGCATTGTAGAACCTCAGGAATCATGACAGGTGCTCAGAAAGTCAGAGCTGCTTCAAAAAGCGGAAATTCACATTTTTGTACCATAGTTTGTAAACGCTATAACTTTTACCCAAACCATTTTTTTTTTTTTTCCCAAAATTTTTTTTTTATCAAAGACATGTAGAACTATAAAGTTAGCGAAAAATTTATATATGGATGTCGTTTTTTTTTGCAAAATTTTACAGCTGAAAGTGAAAAATGTCACAAATCGTTACATTTCGATTAATAACAAAAAAAGTAAAAATGTCAGCAGCAATAAAATACCACCCAATGAAAGCTCTATTAGTGAGAAGAAAAGGAGGTAAAATTCATTTGGGTGGTAAGTTGCATGACCGAGCGATAAACGGTGAAAGTAGTGTAGTGCCGAAGTGTAAAAAGTGCTCTGGTCATGAAGGGGGTTTCAGCTAGCGGGGCTGAAGTGGTTAAACAAAACTGTCTAGCTCCACGCATTTTCACTTTTATATTTATTTTCATTAACACCATATTATGGCCACATGTACAGAAGCTTACACTTCCTCCATGATTAGGAGCTACATTCAAAGACAGAAGTACAATCACCGATATGCATTCACCAAATTTATTACTGTTCGAACCATAACGGGACTGAACATACCTCCACAGACTTTGGCAATGGCTGAAGGTGTGAATAAATGTAAAGCAGAGGTAAGGCTACTTTCACACCTGCGTTAGGTGCGGATCCGTCTGGTATCTGCACAGACGGATACACACCTATAAATGCAAACGATGGCATCTGTTCAGTACGAATCCATCTGCATACACTTAGTCAAAAGTGTAAGTCAAACGGATCCGCCCTGACTTTACATTGAAAGTCAATGGGGGATGGATCCGTTTATTGCACCAATATTGTGTCAATGTAGACGGATTATTCCCCATTGACTTACATTGTAAGTCAGGACGGATCCGTATGGCTCCGCACCGCCAGGCGGACATCAAAATGCTGCAAGCAGCGTTTTGGTGTCAGTCTCCAGAGCTGAATGGAGGCAGAAGGGAGCCAAACTGACGCATTCTGAATGGATCCGCATTCATTTAGAATGCATTGGGGCTAAACGGATCCGTTTGGGGCCGAATGTGAGAGCTTTGAAACGGATCTCACAGGCGGACCCTGAAACGGCAGTGTGAAAGTAGCCTAAGACATTTGTCTTGTAAAACAACATACAGCGTCACTGGTATTAAAGCAGAACATAGATCCAGGGATTTGTCGGATTGACAGCGGGGATCAGAAAGGAATTGTTGTCACTTTATTGCAAATTGGGTTTCTGTCGTTAAAACAATATTTTGTGGGCTTTCCTCTGGTTGGCAACTATTAAACTGCTGACCTTGACATATTTAGGTCTTTTTTCAACCGACTAACTACGTAAATGATTAAAGTACAGGCATATTGCTGTAGGCAGAGTTCACACTGTTCTTTGTTTTTTTTTTTTACTGCAGTATGTTCCAGTTATGGTATTTTATACATTTCTGTAAAAGTAAATGGCTGTCTGAAAAGATAAAAAACAAAAAATGTCAAAAATGTGTGAACAAAAAAGCCACACCAAAAAAACAATGGGGACGGATCCGTTTGATGTTGACACAATATGGTGCCATTTCAAAACGGATCCGTCCCCATTGACTTTCAATGTAAAGTCTGGAGTTCTTTTATACCATCGGATTGGAGTTTTCTCCAATCCGATGGTATATTTTAACTTGAAGCGTCCCCATCACCATGGGAACGCCTCTATGTTAGAATATACTGTCGGATATGAGCTACTTCGTGAACCTCAGATCCGACAGTATATTCTAACACAGAGGCGTTCCCATGGTGATGGGGACGCTTCAGGTTAGAATACACTACAAACTTTGTACAAGACTGCCCCCTGCTGCCTGGCAGCACCCGATCTCTTACTGGGGGATATGATAGCACAATTAACCCCTTTAGGTGCGGCACCTAAAGGGGTTAATTGTACTATCATATTCCCCTGTAAGAGATCAGGGCTGCCAGGCAGCAGGGGGCAGCCCCCCCCCCCCTCCCCAGTTTGAATATCGTTGGTGGCACAGTGTGCCCCCACCATCGCCCCCCCCTCCCTCCCTCTATTGTATTAAATCGTTGGTGGCACAGTGTGCCAACCACCATCGGCCCCCCTCCCTCCCTCTATTGTATTAAATCGTTGGTGGCACAGTGTGCCAACCACCATCGCCCCCCCCCCCCTCCCCCTCCCTCTATAGCAGTAACATTGGTGGCAGTGTGCGGTCTCAACAGTAGAAGATTCATACTTACCTGCTTGCTGCTGCGATGTCTGTGTCCGGCCGGGAGCTCCTCCTACTGGTAAGTGAAAGGTCTGTGCGGCGCATTGCTAAAGAACTGTCACTTACCAGTAGGAGGAGCTCCCGGCCGTTCACAGACATCGCAGCAGCAAGCAGGTAAGTATGAATCTTCTACTGTTGAGACCGCACACTGCCACCAATGTTACTGCTATAGAGGGAGGGGCGATGGTGGTTGGCACACTGTGCCACCAACGATTTAATACAATAGAGGGAGGGAGGGGGGCCGATGGTGGTTGGCACACTGTGCCACCAACGATTTAATACAATAGAGGGAGGGAGGGGGGCCGATGGTGGTTGGCACACTGTGCCACCAACGATTTAATACAATAGAGGGAGGGGGGGGGGGGCGATGGTGGGGGCACACTGTGCCACCAACGATATTCAAACTGGGGGGGGGGGGTCTGCCCCCTGCTGCCTGGCAGCCCTGATCTCTTACAGGGGAATATGATAGTACAATTAACCCCTTTAGGTGCCGCACCTGAAGGGGTTAATTGTGCTATCATATCCCCCTGTAAGAGATCGGGTGCTGCCAGGCAGCAGGGGGCAGTCTTGTACAAAGTTTGCAGTGTATTCTAACTAGAAGCGTCCCCATCACCATGGGAACGCTTCTGTGTTAGAATATACTGTCGGAAATGAGTTTTCACGAAGTGAAAACTTAGATCAGAAAAAGCTTTTATGCAGACGGATCTTCGGATCCGTCTGTATGAAAGCAACCTACGGCCACGGATCACGGACACGGATGCCAATCTTGTGTGCATCCGTGTTCTTTCACGGACCCATTGACTTGAATGGGTCCGTGAACCGTTGTCCGTCAAAAAAATAGGACAGGTCATATTTTTTTGACGGACAGGATACACGGATCACGGCCTCGGCTGCAAAACGGTGCATTTTCCGATTTTTCCACGGACCCATTGAAAGTCAATGGGTCCGCGAAAAAAAACGGAAAACGGCACAACGGCCACGGATGCACACAACGGTTGAGGCCTTACTAAGAGAATTCTTCAAACACTACAGCCAACTTAAAGAAGTTGTGCAGGGGTTTCATATTTATCTTCGGATCAGATATTGATTACCTATCCTGTAGGGGGTCGGACACCCAGTACCTCCGCAGATCGACTGAAGAGGAGGCGTCACACCATGTGAGTGCTGCTTCCTCTTCATTACACTACGTGTCGTCTCCCTTGCAGTGGCAGCGTAGTATAATTAGGAGTAGTTGCTCCATTCAAATGAATGGAGTGAGTACTTGCAATTACACTTGCTTCTGGGATGATGCGTAGTATGAAGAAGAAACTGTGCTCACATGGAGCGTTAACTCTTCTTAAAACAGCTGATCGGCGGGGTTGCTCTATCAATATAAAACCTCTGCACACCTCTTAAGAATGATTGACAGATTGTTGTTGTATAATGCACCAGACAAAGCAGCCAGGAGTAGCACCACCCAGATGGCTAGTCTAGAATGCTTACCAGTTTGTTTCAGGTGGCTAAGGGTTACTTGGTCCACTGGAAAGAAAGCCACCATGGCACCATACTCTGGACACATGTTTGCTATTGTGGTACGGTCGGCAACTGAAAGCTGAGATACTCCCTCTCCAAAAAATTCCACAAACCTTCCAGACAAGTCAGCTTGTCTTAAGTGCTGAAGAGAAACAAAGAAGAAGTTTGTTCTTAGAGAATGACGTCTGAGGAAATATTTGTTAAGGTTAAACCTTACACTGAATTCACCTGCAAAATTCCAAAACCTCTTCCTAAGGCCTCATGCACACGACCGTTGTTTCCTTCCGTGTCAGTTGTTCCGTTTTTTGTGATTTTCTGCGGACAATCTTGGCTAATGCACCGTTTGTCATCCGCGTCCGTGATCCGTGGTTCCAATCCGTCAAAAAAATATAACCTGTCCTATTTTTTCCACGGAAAACGGTTCGCAAACCCATTCAAGTCAATGGGTCCATGAAAAAACGTGGAGGCACACAGGATTGTCCTAAGCGCGTCCATTTTTTTCCTTTCATTTGCATGGCAAACTTGACTTAGACTTTTTTTTTTTAACTTTCCTTCATGTCTGGTGATCCTCCCAAAATAAAAGGAAGACACGCGGAAACAAATCACGGAACAACGGAACCCCATTTTGCATAACGGAACACAACAACGGTCGTGTGCATGAGGCCTAACACTGGGTAAAACACCTCAACTTCCAGTAAGGGTACTACAAGCTGCATCTGCCTCGTCACGAAAGATGACCGGTCACCACTCCTGACATGCCTGTTTTAATAGCTTCTTGCATTCCCCATGTAAGAATTGCTAGCAGTCAGCAGTAAAAGTACAGAGGGGCGGTAACCAGTTGGGGGTGTGTACCTGCACAGTCTGACAATGGCAGCACTGATTGGATATAGGGATTCTGTACAGGTACAACCCCCAACTGGTTACCTCCCCTCTGTACTCTTACTGAAGGCTAGTAGCAATTCATTCATAACTTCTAGTAGAAATAATAAAGGAATGGCACAACATAGAGACATAAGAATAGATGCTCCAGAACTGTTATTACATGGGGAATGCAAGTAGTTATTAAAAACAGGCAGGTCAGGAGCGGTGAAATGTACTCTTTAAGAACATAAAATACTGAGAGGTCCCAGAATATTAGCCTGAGTCAGGAGTACTAATAAACTGTGCTACTATTGTAGTAATGACTAGTTACAATGAAAAAAATGCAACAGGTTCTAACCAATATGAATTCTCACCTTAGTGATGCTTAAAACGACATCTATGGAAGTAGAAAGCTGAGAAACAGAGCCAGTCACCTCACACCCAACCACTTCTGGTAGATTTAATGCGATGGGTATGCCCAGCATAGCTGCTTCTGATTCAATTCCTCCGACACCTTGAAAAATTAACATTAATGACAATTTTATTGGAGGCAGAAAACTAACTGCGCACATGCATGCAATTGTTAAAGGGGCAATCAGAATAATAAATGAAAACGCGACACGTTAATGACAATTTACAATACTCAACTGTTTCTTCATAAAATAACTTTGTAAGAGTTGTACATTTCAGAGGATCTATGAAATATGTTGCCAAGATGCGTGTTAAAAATGGTTATTAAAAGGGGTTTTCTAAGACTTTAACTAATGACCTAATTTTAGTTTCAGCGCTCAGATGCAATGGTATCTGAAGGGAAACAGCAGGCACCTGGTGGCTATGGCGCTCGCTCATCTCTAGATTGGGTGTCATTTTTAAAGAGACGAGTTTTGCCATACATATACTAATGTCACTTTTACATGGTTAGTATTTAGTCAGCATTTTGCACTAGTATTTATTAAAAAAAAACATGGGAGTAGAACCTACAAAAAAATATAAATAAAAAAAAATAATAATAGATAGCCAAAAACCAGGAGGGGGTCCAAAAAAGAAAAGTGGTGGCAAACAAATACTAATGCAAAATACTGACCAAATACTGACCGTGTGAAAAGCTATCTATTGTAAATCACACAAGGTATCAGAACTAGAAGTTTTGCAGCAGCAGATCACTACACATGTTATAACCAAAATCAAAAGGTAAGTACAGCAAGACCAGTAACTTAACATACGCCACCTATTGGATAATTACCGCATGGGCGATTATCTTTCATCTGGCAACAAGTTATTTAACCGCAACTGGTGCAATGAGTTGCTTCTCATTTCTTAAACAACCATCTCCAAAGACAGATCTCGTGGTTGTGGAAAATATGTTAGTCTGTTTGAGAAGGGTCAAATCATTGGCATGCATCAAGCAGAGAAAACATCTAAGGAGATTGCAGAAACTACTAAAATTGGGTTAAGAACTGTCCAACGCATTATTAAAAACTGGAAGGATAGTGGGGACCCATCGTATTCGAGGAAGAAATGTGGCGGGAAACAAATCCTGAATGATTATGATCAGCGATCACTAAAATGTTTGGTGAAATCAAAAAATCGAAGAAAAACAACAGTAGAACCTCAGGGCTATGTTTAATAGTGAAAGTAAGAGCATTTCCACACACACAATGTGAAGGGAACTCAAGGGATTGGGACTGAACAGCTGTGTAGCTGTAAGAAAACCACTAATCAGGCAAACCTAAAAAAAGGCTTCAATTTGCTAGAGAGCATAAAGATTGGACTCTGGAGCAATGGAAGGTCATGTGGTCTGATGAGTCCAGATTTACCCTGTTCCAGAGTGATTGGCGCATCAGGGTAAGAAGAGAGGCAGATGAAGTGATGCACCCATCTTGCCTAGTGCCTACTGTACAAGCCTGTGGGGGCAGTGCTATGATCTGGGGTTGCTGCAGTTGGTCAGGTCTAGGTTCAGCATCGGGCTCAAATTGTGAAAGAGTGGTTCAGGGAGCATGAAACGTCATTTTCACACATGGATTGGCCACTACAGAGTACAGACCTTAACTCCATTGAGAATCTTTGGGATGTGCTGGAGAAGGCTTTGTGCAGCAGTCAGACTCTACCATCATCAATGCAAGATCTTGGTGAAAAACGAATGCAACACTGGATGGAAATAAATCTTGTGACATTGCAGAAGCTTATTGAAACAATGCCACAGCAAATGTGTGCCGTAATCAAAGCTAAAGGCGGTCCAATTAAATATTTTTGTTGGCGACTTTTTTTGAGACGGGCAGTGTATTTCAGTATGAATGAGAACAAGTTCAAAAAGCTTACATATAGGTGCTGCAGTACACTAGCAAATGGAAGATAACACTGGAAATCATTCAACCTCACTAATAAATAAAAACATCTGATTTACCCATCGGTCGTCTTCTTTAAAGGGGCTGTTTGCTTATCTTATATTGATGACCAAAGTGAATAGAAGGCAGCCATCCCACAGAAGTGAAAGGGACGGAGGAGCAGTAATTACACTGCAAGCAGCTGCAATGTTGGCGGCAAACAAGCGCTGTATTTTCTTCATACAGCTGATTGGTTTGGCGTCAGCAGTCAGCCCCCCCGATCTAACATTGATGACCTATCCTGAGGATAGTTCATCAATATAGGATTAGCGCACAAGAACCCCTATAATTGACAACATTTTTATATGCATGACTGACTAGAAATGTGTTAATCATATGGCTTATGTATGACCTAACACCAGTACAAACATTCCATAAGGTGGTCATCAAACATAACTCACCTAAACCTAAGATTCCAAGACCATTCACCATAGTAGTGTGAGAATCAGTACCAAGGACACTGTCTGGATATAAGAAGCCATTTTGCTCCATAACTAATCTCGACAGGTACTCCAAATTCACCTGATGCACAGTTCCTGTTTCCGGAGGTATCACTGTAACATTCTTGAAAGCCTTTGAACACCACTGATAAAAAGCAATTGATTGTGGAGTTAAATAAAATGTCTATGCATTTTCAACATTTACATACATTAAACCCCTCAGTCGTAGACAGAGAGTTAGCTATACTATTATTAATTCCATGGCGCCGTACATAAAGCTGGGGTTACACAGAAATAAAAAACACAGTAAGGCCTCATGCACACGACCATTCGGTTTTTTTGCGGTCCGCAAATCGCAGATGCACAAAAAACGGAAGCCGCCAGTGTGCCTTCCGCAATTTGCGCAACAGATGGGGCAGCCCATTGTAGAAATGCCTATTCTTGTCCGCAAAATGGACAGCAGTGTGAATATGGTATGAATTGCTATTTCAGCTTTTTAGAATTTACTGCAGATGCACTGTTGGAGTTTAGCTCAAAACAAGTACAATGCAATGATAAAAAAAAAAATGTTAGCAAAGCTGTCGATAGCCTTTAAAGGGCATCTGTCAGAAGATTTGTACCCTTGAAACTGGCTGACCTGTTGCATGTGCGCTTGGCAACTTAAAGGGGTTGTCCACTTTTTTTCTCCACTGATGACTTAGGCTATGTCTACACGACATTTGTTGCGCGACAAAAAGTCGCGCGACAGATAGGGCGCAACAGTTGTCGCGCGACATTTTGTTGCACCAATGTCGCGCGACATTTTGTTGCACCAATGTCGCGCGACAATTTTTATAATGGCAGTCTATGGTGTCGCACTGCAACATGCGACATGTTGCGACTGCGACGCGACAGTCGCAGAAAAATCCATCTTGAATGGATTTTCTGCGACTGTCGTGTCACAGTCGCAGCATGTCGCATGTTGCAGTGCGACACCATAGACTGCCATTATAAAAATTGTCGCGCGACAAATGTCGTCGTGTAGACCTAGCCTTATCCTCAGGATGTCATCGATATCAGATCAGCTGTTTGATGAGAAAGCAATGCTAGTACAAGTGCTGCCTTCTCTTCTCTGTTTACCTGCTCGCCGTTGCAACTACAGCGGCGAGCAGTGCAATTACAACTATGGTGTACCCATTCACTTTAATTAGATGGCTCCTGTCTGTTCCAAGTGAACAGGATGAAGCCGTCCCATAAAAGTGAATGGGGACGTCATAGTGGCAATTATACTGCTCACCGCTGCAGTTGTGTGGATGATCAGGTAAACAGAAAAGAGAAGGCAATGCTCGTACAAGTGCTTTCTCTTCAAACAGCTGATCTCTAGGAGCAACAGGGGCGTTGCCATTACACCTAGATACTCAGCTCTCTCTTCAACTTCCAGGCCCTATACATTTTGATTGACAGGGCCAGGCAATGAAAATATTATCACTAACTGGCCCTGTCAAAGTGGAGAGGCTGCAGCAGTTGCAGGGAGAGAGAATATCCTCTAGGTGTAATGGCAACACCCCTGTTGCTCCTAGTGGCTTATTTGCACATGCTAAAACATCATATTTCTCAGCAATGCGGGCACATATGAACAGTGGACCAACACAGATGTCTTTAGCTAACAAGTGCACATGCAACATGTCAAACTGTTTCAAAGGTACAAATCTGCTGACAGATGCCCTTTAAATGGCGTGTACACGCACATTTCTGACAGTTAGACTGATCTTACAGATGATAAAATTGGTCCTCGTTGATTATAACAATAAAACCTCTATATTACCTATAATAATGGAGTTATACACTACAGTCGTAATTGGCATTATTTTTAACACACATCAGATCAGTTTTCTAGCAAATTTAAATCCGATCAGTTCACTATTTACTCCAACCAAATTAGGCCTTATCCACAGGAACGTATACGTTTTTTAGTCTGCAAATTATAGAACATGGCCTATTCTGATACGCAAAATGCAGTCCATGAACCCATTAAAGTCAATGGGTCTGTAAAAAAATGCAGATGGCGCATGGACAGCATCTGTATTTTAGTTTGAGAACTACAAAACGGATACGGTGTGCACGAGGCCTTAGAATATTTTGGTCTGATTGGACAGAAATCGGTTAGCTATCTGTCCAGATTAAAGGCACCCTTAGATCAACATAGGATTCACTTATGATCTAAATCCAGTTCAATAGAAAATAGAACCGCGGATGGTCTAGCCATGGAGGACACAATAATGCTAAAATGTGGCTTTATTAGTCATGTGACGGCAGCCTTACAAATGAAACAGCCCTTTGTTTTTAGCCTTACCTTAAAAAACTGAAGTCTCTCTTTATTCCGGATAAACTCAATCTCAAGACTTTTAAGTGCGGCTTCTGGTCTATAAATGGCAGGATTACAAAAAGTTATATGTGTAACTGTGACATAGCAAATAAGTGACTGAAAAAAATAAAAATAAAATACTTAATATGTTAAGAGGGGTCTTACTCTGGAATAGGTTGCAAATGAAAAGGACATAACATTGGGGTGTTTTCTATCTGTTCACGAGAGCTCCTGCTTGATATTCCCGAATCACAGGCTCCTCTACAGCTACTTTGTCCTCTACAGTGGGACTTCATAACTGCTGATTTAGCCGGTGAGAGCTTGGACGCTGGTCTGTGTGAATCAACTGTTGCGGTAGGAACAGTCTGTGCTGCACTGTTGTGAGAGGGATTCACATGAATAATATGCTATTTCATATACTTAAAGGGGTTGTCAGATATATCTCTTTAAACCAAATTAATAAAAAACATAAAAAATTTAATTTGTATACTTACCGTCCTGAACACCTCCATTCCAGCACCACACCTGTCCTCCCCAGTAGCTTGTGTTTTTTTTGGCTGGAGCGTTGACATGCTGTACGTTAGCTGTGACCACTGCAGCCAATCATTGGCCTTATCCACTACATGTGGGACTGCTGCAGCCAAGACAACAATGGCCAGCAGAGATGAGGAGCAGTGGCACAGGGAATGGAGTGAGTTTGGGAAGGTAGGATTCCTCCTTCTCCCTTTTAATTGAAGGGGTTGTGGAGCCTTTACAAGTGTTTGCCTATTTTCAGGACAGGATAGGCCAGTGATGGCGAACCTTTTACAGACTGAGTGCCCAAACTGCAGCATAAACCCACATATTTATTGCAAAGTGCTAACACAGCAATTTAACCTGAATACTACAGTCCAGTATAGTATTATATTTTCCATGTACTTTATCATTTAGCTATAATAGCCTGCCTACATTCAACGCACTCTCTGTGCTGTTCATAGTGCGCCCTGCGCTGATGAATGGCAGGAAAAGTCTAAGGCATACTGGTACATCATAGACTATTTCCAGGGCATGGGTGCCCACAGAGAGGGCTCCGAGTGCCGCCTCTGGCACCCGTGCCATAGGTTCGCCATCACTGGGATAGGCCATCACTAGCTGATCAGTGGGGGGGTCTGACACCCCATACCACTGCCAACCAGCTGTTCGGGTGTAGCTTTGTCGCTGGATGTCAGAACCCAACTACACAGCTCTGTCAAGCTTCTGAAGTCAATGGGAAGAGTCCTGGAGTAAGGAGCTCCCTCCACTACACAGTTGACGGAGCTGTGTAGCTCCAGCACTGACTTCTAGTGACAGAGCTACACCCAAGCAGCTGATTGGCAGGGGTACAGGGTGTCGGACCCCCGCCAATTAGCTAGAGATCGCCTGTCCCGAGAATAGTCACGTACATCGACGAGGAGGCTTAAGATGTCACATAGGGATAGATATATCAAAACTGGTGTAAGGTAAAACTGTCTCAGTTGCCCACAGCAACCAGATTCCACCTTTCATTTTTTTTTGACTACCTTTAAAAATTAATGGCGGAATCTGATTGGTTGCTATGGGCAATGAAGCCAGTTTTCCTGTGCACCAGTTTTGATAAACCTTCCCCATTGTGTGACAAAACTGCACCAGTCTGCACTGTGTGTATCTTATAAATGAGTAAATTTGCCCCATTATCAAAACATGCCCACATAACCCTGGGTACACATCTGCTTTAGTAAATAATTTTGATCCTATTTGATCCTCTGTTATTCCTTCAAGAAGTTCTTGAATAAACTGACAACAGGGTAATAGCAGTTGTGGAGAGGGGGTCCCGTCCTAGTCTTACCATGCCCGTTCAGTGCTGACAAGATCAAACTGTCACCCAGTTGTCAGTTTACACATGCATATCCAGGAGGAAAAGCGGAAGACAATGCAGAGTTCTAAGAAAACGTGGTCCAGAGTCATTATTTCATATGAAATAGAAGTATCTAATAAAACAGACAGGAGTGGCGACATTCTAAAAATAAAACTTCAGAAGTTAATAACATGCTAAAACTGAGCTGCTAGGAGAGGACTGAATACACAAGCCAGTCTGCAGATACGCTCCCCGGCTGTCACTCCCCTTGGGGAGATTTATCAAAACCGACGTAAAGGAAAACTGGATTAGTTACCCATAGCAACCAATCAGATCCCACCTATCTTTTTTCAGAGCTCCCTTGAAAAACGAAAGGATCAATCTGATTGATTTCTATTAGCAACAAAGCCAGTTTTCCTATGCACTGGCTTTGATAAATCTTTCCCCAGTATCTTACACGTGCTCATTCTTGTGCTCTAAATGACAAAACCAAAGTTTGGTAATTCTATTGCCATTTTTTCTTTTTGCAATGGCCATTTTTGCAAACGTGACCGCAGGAAGGGGAATAATCGTTGACTCAGATACTCTATAAACAGTCACTGCCATTGACCGAACATGTTGACGCCATTCATTTCTCTAAAGCTTAGTCAATAGTGAAACCCAATATGGTTGGCTCTCCTCGTCACTTTTGAGAAAATAGCTGCCACAATAAAAAAAAAGCTGGTTAGTTAAACCAACCACAAGTTTACAGCCATATTATATAATTTTTTTAAGAAATCCCTGTCTAAATGAAAATCTAAAACAAAGAATGCAACGTACAACAATATTACACTTTAATCAACCATCAGGGACTGAAGTGGTATTCCAGGATTTTACCACTAATGGCCCATCCTCAGAACAGGCCATCAATATCTTATCAGCACCCACCAAGCCTGCCGATCAGCGGTTCTGCAGTAGCTCCGGCACTACACAGGTCGCCACTGTGTAATGGATGGAGCTGGTTATTGCAGGGCTGCTCCCGGCCTCCCACTGAAATTAATGGGAGCAGTAACCAGCTCATTCTACAACATGACGGACAAAGCCGTGTAGTTCCATCGCCAACTTGTGTCACCAGCTGATCTGCGGGGAGTTCAGAAACTGCTGGCCTATCTTGGTAGTGGGTGGGCAATCTGCGGCACTCCAACTGTTGTGAAATTACAACTCCCAGTATGCTCCATTCATTTCTATGAGAGTACTAAAAAGTGCAGAGCAAGTATGCATGCTGGGAGTTGTAGTTTCACAACAGCTGAATGCTGCAGGTTGCCCACCTCTGTAAGGCCATCAATAGTGAAAATCCTGAAATATCCTTTTAGGTAACCTAAAAAAAAAACAGCATATGAAATTTTGGTACCTAGAGACCTAGGTTTGGTTTTGGTACCTACAGACCTAGGCCTCAGGCACACACAGCAGTTCTGGTCCACGTCCAATCCGCGTTTTTTGTGGAAAGCACGTGGACTCGTTTATTTCTACGAGACTGCAAAAAAATAAAAATAAATGTAGACAGCACACGGATGTCATCTGTGTGCCGTCTGCATCCAGGCCGCTGTTCCACAAATTATAGAACATGTCCTATTCTTGTCCATTTTGCTGACAAGAATAGCCAGTCCTATAATAGGGACCAAGAAAAGTGCAGGATGCACAAGGCCAGTATGCATATTTTGCAGATCCACAGTTTGCAGAGTCATGTGCATGGACGCATTCAAAGCTTATTTATTAAGACAGACAAAATACCATTTAGTAAAATCCAGCTGCAAAGAATGATCTACAATGAGGTCTGTCGGACAGACTGGGTTCACTAGTTTTGGATCTCTGTCAAGTTTCTTCACAGCATCTCTCATTGCAGCAAAGTCTACCATTGCAGGAATGCCACTACAATGAGAAAAAAAATATATACATTTTTAAACATTTGAAAAGAACAATCCAATACATTTCTCTCAAAAGAGTTAAAGGTGTGTCCTGGACTTAAAGAGCACCTGTCAGCAGGATTAACCCTATTAAACCAGGTATACTGCCTGGTTGGGTCAATTCTGCTGATTAGCGCTGAAGCCCTCTTTTGCATAAAGAATACAAGTATTTTTGCTCAGGAACAACACCATAACTGATCTTCACATGGCAGGTATCAATTTACTCGGCAGGATCAATCTTACAAAGGTAGGGTTTATCCTGCTGACAGGTGCTCTTTAAATATTGATAACTTCTCCATAGGATAGGTCATCAATATCTGACTCCCAAACACCCCTACCGATCGTCTTTTGGAAGGGGCTGTGACACTCAGGTGAACATTGCAGCCTTCTTCACCTGTGACATCACATCTATAGCTTTTCTATGGCTCAGTCCCAAGTGAATGTGATTGAGCTATAAGGCTACTATACAATGTATGACCATGTATTTGGTATACAGTCCAAGTACTACCACTTCTTGAAATAGCTAATTGCGTGGGTGCTGGGAGTGGGAGTCACCAATATATATTTTCGACCTATAACCTACAGGGGTTATTCGTTAGATATTTAAAATGTTTAATTAGATTATTAGTCTGAAATATGCCTAAATCAGGCATATTTCAGGCACAGATGGTGGCACAACGCTTAGTTGCGCCGCTATCTGCGAATTTTCCCAGCTCACACCGGGTGGGCTTAATAAATGTGCCCCATAGTTTTTATATACAATTCCTGTGTTTTATACAATAAACACCAACATACAATACTCACGTGAAATCCTGCAGGACAACACGGGCTGGAAGGAAAGGAATTTCTTGGCATTCACAGTTAGTTTCCCACTTCAAAACTTTTATAGCATCATCCTCCTTTACCAACACACCATCACAATTACGCACCACAGCTTCTAGCACCACTCGGATGCAGAAAGGCAAGGCATCTGCAAATAGAATAAAACATGTTAAAATATAATTTAATGAACAGTTAAAGGGGTTGTCCTGCCTAGGTACTGACAACCCCTACTAGTATCATAGTGCTACAGATCCCTTCCCGGACAATTTGAGTCCCCGCTGGACCAGAAGTGGCTTGGTGCTGCAGCCAATCGTATGCTGCACCGCTGAAACACATGGCCGCTGAAATCAACGATAGGCTGCAGCAGTGAGAAGACCAAGACACTTCCGGGATGGCGGATACCCGAAGTGGCTTGAAAGGAAGCCATGGCACACATTACTGCCATGGGTTAAGTCAGCTCCTAAGCTAGACAATCCCATCTCTAAATACCGATTACCAATCCTCAGGATAGGTCATCAATATTTATTCGTGGGAGCTCTAACTCATTACAACATCACTGATCAATTGTTTGAAGCAGGTGCAGAACTGAGGCGAGTGCTGCGGCCTCTTCTTTGGCCAGTGATGTCAGATCCATGGTCATGTGGCCTCCGTGCAGCTCATTCTTATTCAAATAAATGGGACTGAGCTGCAATACCAACCATAACCGCTATACAATGTACGGCACGGTGCTTGATATACTGTGAGGCTGTAGTAATCATCCGAGCGCTGATGTACCCCCACCAATCAGATACTTATCACCTAGCCTTAGAACAAGTCATCAGTAGAAGACCCCTTTAAAAAGGGGCTGCCTCAGAATGTTAATCCATCATATACGCGATCAGATCATGGATGAGTGAGGAAGCAGGTTCCCCAGTCCGGCCCTTTTGATGAGATCCAGAACTGAGAGGTGCTCGGGCGGATCCAGCCCATTTATGCATTATATGGATGGTCTTTCAGCTAAATGACCAGCATTTAATGCTACAATTACAATGCAACAGTCACTGCTGGGAAAATGAGTGGGCAGATGAAGCCCAACCTGTTGACTTGGTGAGACTACCCCTCTAAATAATGAAGTAAAAGAAGAACAGTTGTTCCCTCAAATTTTCTTAATGTCCAGTAAATGCAAATAACCCACATTTAGGGTCCATTCACACGTCCGCAATTTCGTTCCGCAAGAATTGCACCCATTCATTTCTATGGGACCTGCACTTCCAGGTCCGCAATTCTGATCCCGAAAAAAATAGAACATGTCCTATTCTTGTCAGCAATTGCGGACAAGTAAAGGCATTTTCTATGAGAATGCCAGCGATGTGCGGTCTGCAAAATGCGGAACGCACATCGCCGATGTCTGTATATTGCGGATCCACAAAACACACACGGACGTGTGAATGGACCCTTACAGCATCCTACCAGGATTTAACAAAATGGCTGTAGGCGGTCTATTGCTTTCCTGATGCAGATTGTCTTTTACTTTTTGAGCAACATTTCTATCCAATTTACCTGGGAAAATTTGCTTTATAAACAGGGGTCGAGTGGAGGGGGAACGCATGGGAACGGCGTTCCTGCACTTTTTTCATGGCAGGAACGCCGTTCCCTTTCAGCCTCAAGCCAGGAGAACACGGCTGAATCAGATTCACAGGGGGAGACGGAGCGCACTGTGCAGGGCAGGTTAAGGGAGGAGGGGCGGCTTCAGTTGAGAGGAAGCTGCCTGCGACTCCTCTCATGGCGCCCCGCCCCCTAATGACATCATCTCCTTCACTACGAGATCATTTAGAATGTCTTTTAGAAAAGTTTGTCCTGGGATTCGAACTCACGACCTCTACACATCAGAGGAAGGCATTTACCCTCACAGCCATGAAAGCCGTCTAGGTAATTGCTTAAAAAAAAAAAATATAAGACTTCTAATTATACCTAGTGTACTGCTATCTAGTGTACAACCATACACATGACAGCTGCCCACTGTGTATGGATGTAGCAGAGCTGGGTGTGTTGGGGCAGCTGTCATGTGTATGGTTGTACACTAGGTATCAGTACACTAGGTATAAGTAGAAGTCTTAGATTTTTTTTTTTAAGCAACTACCTCAACAGCTTTTATGGCTGTGAGGGTAAATGCCTTGCCTGTAATGTGTAGAGGTCATGAGTTCGAATCCCAGGACAAACTAAAAGTGTTTTTTTTTCTTTTTCTGATACTTCTACTGATACCTTGTGTACTGATACCTAGTGTACAACCATACACATGACAGCTGCCCCAACACACCCAGCTCTGCTACATCCATACACAGTGGGCAAAGTTACCTACAGTAGAAGTCTTATATATATTTTTTTTTAAGAAGCAAGCTAGACAGCTTTCATAGCTGTGAGGGCATATGCCTTGCTTCTGCTGTGTAGAGGTCATGAGATCGAATCCCAGGACAAACTTTTCTAAAAGTGCTATTTTTTTAATTTATTTTTTAGTCCGCAGCGACACAAATTACAGCATGCTAGATTTTCTGTGCTTTTTTATTTTTTGGAGGGGGGGGGGGGGTTGCAGTGGATCTTGGGTGAGTTCCCACACTTTTTTCCCCAGGACTTGACCCCTGTTTATAAATGTTCATTCTTTTATACAAATGTGCCTAATCTCACCTCCAAATGAATATGGAGCCACCATTGTGTTTTCAGCTAAAAGCACTAAAGCTGTAACTCAATGGCTGGTAAATTGGATCATCCCATTAAAAACACTAATATTACAATGACATCACCATGGAGCCTTACAGTATATTTTAAGAGGACCTGTCACCTCTCCGGACATGTCTGCTATAGCAACTACTTGTATTCCCTTGTAAAAATGATATATGATGCACAATTCCTTTATTATTCCTGCTAGAAATTCTGAATGAAACTACTAGGAGCTTGAAATGAAGATCCAGATAGTTGTGACAATCAACTAGTGCTGCCAGTGTCAAAGTGTGCAGGGACACCCCCTGAACTGGAAAAACTCTTCTGGACCTCTATTGCAAACTGCTAGTAAGTCATTCAGAACTTCTAACAGGAATAATAAAGGAATGACAAAACATAGAAAAAGAAAGTAAAAAAAAGATGCTTCAGAATAGTTATTACATGGGGAATGGAAGTAGTTACTAAAACAGAAATGTCAGGAGAGATGGCGGGTCCTCTTTAAACCTGCATATTATTCTGGCAGTTCACTACTCACCATAGTCTGAGCCCTGCAACTTAGAAATATTGAAAAAAGTTTTATCTGGACTGCACTCGAGAGTTTCCACCAAGTACTTGAAGGGGTTGTCTATGGATCGATATGAAAAGAAATGGATTACATATTGATATTACCAAATACACTTGACACCTCACATTAGTGAACTTGTGACCAATCTACCTTTAACGTTAGCTGAATGCGTCATCCTCTTATCTCCCCGACCGTCACCAGCCTGAGAAAACATAGTAAAACACTTAAGTCCATAAAACACAATTAACCTTGTTTATAGCTACACTTACAATAAAAAGGGAAATAAAGTGGATATCTAATTATTACAATCTAATAACAAGGACAGGTGCACTCTGCGATCTTACCAGGCCCTTAAACTGGTGTTAAAATTGAGAGATTAGCAAACATGTCCTACTATGAGGACATGTCTGAGCCCGAGCACTGCGCCAAGGTTTCTCAAGTAGCTCGGGTCCTAACACTCACCTACCTGAGCCGTATGCGCAATACCAGGGGCCAGTAGGCAAATTATAGGAGTGTGAGGACCGACTCACAGACCACTCGCCAGTTAACACCTGGTATTGCCCATACGGCTCAGGTAGGCGAGTGTTAGGACCCGAGCTACTTGAGAAACCTCGGCTCGGCACGGCGCTCGGGCTCAGACATGTCCTCATAGTAGGACATGTTTGCTAATCTCTCAATTTTAACACCAGTTTGAGGGCTTAGTAAGATCGCAGAGTGCACCTGTCCTTGTTATTAGAGTGTTAGGCCTCATGCACACGACAGTATTTTTTTCACGGTCTGCAAAACGGGGTTCCGTTGACTGATCAGGCAAAAGAGAAAACCGTAGCATGTTACAGTTTTACAGTTTACATTTTCCCCATAGGAATGTATTAGTGGCAGAGCCGGCATTCAAAATACCAGAATTTATATATTTTTTTGATTATTTTTTTTTTGTGGTAATGTGAACAGTGCTGGAAGGTGTGTTGTCCCACTTCAGGTATCTCAGATATGTGAGACAGATAAAATCCAGAGAGTGGGAGCTGTATACATTTTCTGGGCTGGATTTTACTTGGATTGGTGGCTAGGCTTGGTGGAGGGAGTTCACAGTCCACACCCTTCCAGTATGGGTTTTCCTTTCTACCTGAGGTGATCGCAGGTGAGGCCTGTTGTAATCAGGCTGGCGTAAAGCTCCTCAGAGTAGGTCAGTCTGAGGAGGGAGAGCGAGACTGTTTTGTGAAGCAGAAGCTCTGTGTGTGTGGTCTCAGTCAGGAGGACTTTGAATAGCCTGAGTTTTGGAGGACCTAGAGAACGAGGGTTGCACGCCCAGCGTCTGGAGGACTACTGGGCCACACTCCCCCCAAAAGGTACTGGAGTTGCCACAGCCTGGAGGCTGCAGTATTGATGTTGGCTGAGTAAAGCCGCATATGTTGTCCATGTGTGAACTGAGCTCTATGAGTGAGGTAGGGACGTATTTTGTTTAGGTAACGCCTAGACGGGCAGGAGTTTATTTGTGTTTTAAGTGTTGGCGGTGCGGGAACCTCACCCCACCCAGTAATGTATAACTGGACTATCCTTTATCAGAAGACTGTCAAAATAAATGCACAGTTTGGACATGAAAATCCGTTGTCTGGTGAGATATCTGTGAGTGTGACCCCCTGAAAAGAGATGATCCCTCACAATATATATGATCCATTATAAGAATTAGGTGAATTTATTCTAGAATCTCAATGTGTACATAAAATAATTACTTTAGTCTCAGGAAACCTTTTCTTGGGATTGTAGACACAGGTGATAATAAGCAAACACTGTCTTCACCAAGACAATAGCCAAGAGTGTTATAGTGTGTGTCTTTAATTAAATAGGAAAATGCCATGAATAGAGTAGGACTTCGGATCGTGTGACTATACTGGAAGTCAACAGAAGTGTACAAATTCTGAACAGAAAGGACTTCTTTTTGGTCCTAGATGTTCACAGTAGCTCTAACCGCTTTTAATAGCGGATCCATATCCTGAATAGGAAAAAAGGGTTTACCACCCCTGTCCCCTTAAGACGAATCTGAGCCCAGGTGACCACTTTCTAACAAAAGCCGTCATCTTCTGAGCCAGAGATATCGGAGTAAACTGACTTATCCTGGGACTTATGAGGAACTTTCATTGATTTAAGTGCGTTCCCCACTTCCTCTCTAACTTCTTCATGCATTTCATCATGAAAGGCGACTTTCCCGCAATTGTAGATTCAATACAAGGGCGACAAAAGTATCTTAGTATTGGTGGGAGTCAAATTCGCTTTACACAATCCACATTCTTTATATTTTGTTTTAGAGGATGCCTTTTTTAGGTTTATCCTGAAAAACAACTCACCGCCATAAGCCAGTATTCAATAGAACAGAACGTATCACCGTACATACCCTCCATCCACACCACATTCCTTCTGGTCACCAGTACTTTCCATGACCTTCAATAGCCTGGATTTAGACCTTCCCGACAAGGATCCTCGGCTTCTAGCTGGGCATTTGAATTTAAATCCGATTTTTTCCCCACACTTCCTGGGTCTAGGAACGAAATCTTGCGGGATCTGTGACGTCACACACTATCCCGAGCCTTCCTTTATTATAATGTGGCTCCACCCCTTTCCCAGCTTCTAGTCTGCAGCATGGGAACTAGCCGCTGGCCGACTGCTGAAGCCGCCCACAATAGCGGGTGTCCGCCCAACAGTTAGTAAGGGAACTCACTTAGTATAGCACTTCCCTCCTTAAGACGCAGGCTGTAAGCTAGGCTACTGGTGTGTGGAGCGGAGAACTCACCCCGCGCACACCCCCCCAGCTTAAAAAAATAATTCTTAGTTACCCAGTTAGAAACTACTCCCCTCTATGGCCAAACCAGTAGGAAGGAAACCACTGAGTAAGGGAGTGGCTCCTCCTTTTTTATACCTGCGAGTTTCCTGTCCTAGGGGGCAGACCCTCTCTTGAGGATATGGGCTGCCAGATGGCCGCTAGCACATCCGCAATACCCATTTCCCATAGCTCTGTGTGCTTTTATTGTCTCAAAAAAAAAAAAAAAAATTGATAGATATGCAAATTAACCTGAGATGTGTCCAGCGTGAAGGAGCACACCACCGCCCTGCATTCTCCGAATCTCTTCCTTGCTCCCCGACGTCACAGAGCTAGAGCGTCGTAATCTCGAGATGCGAGAGCTAGCGTATGCGCAGTGTTGGCATAGTGTTCCTTCCCTGTGCTGGCATCAGCCCCAGGAAACAAACTGCATATGCGCTAGCTCTCGCATCGCAAGATTACGACGCTCTAGCTCTGTGACGTCGGGGAGCAAGGAGGGGATTTGGAGGATGCAGGGTGGTGCTGGCTCCTTTACGCTGGACTCATCTAAGGTTAATTTGCATATGTATCAAATAGTTTTTTTTTTTACACAATAAAAGCACACACAGCTATGGGGACTGGATATTGCGGTTGTACTAGCGGCCATCTAGCAACCCATGTCCTCAGCTCTATACACAAAATCCAGGTGACAGGTTCCCTTTAAAGAACTCCCACCAAAAAGGTTCCCTTTAAGATTACCAGGGAAAGGCTATCACTTAAGTAGCTCATTGGTATGTTACCAAATATTACTAAGTCTTAGATCTGTAGGGTGTCAATAATGAGGAGTTTCTACCTCTTTCTTAACCATCCACCATACAACCGTGCTGGTGGAGAACTCGGCATCATCAACTACTGCTGAACACAAAACTCCACACCATGTCTACAGGTACATTCCACAATCTACTTTTTTGCTGGAGATTTGTGATCTCCCTGCTCCAGTTTTCTGGCAGTAAAAAGTAGTAAATGCAGTGTTTGCAACTTTAAATGCCATTGCGATAACATATCGTCGCAACTGGCAATTCTATGCTGCCCTTGCCTCTTTCCTGAAAAGGGGGCAAAGATTTAGAATTTTTTTTAAATATAATTTGTATTAAGAGTTTCGTAATATTAACAAAAATAGCAAATAGCATAAAAATCTCATATAACAACTCAGAAAACAAAAAGGTCCATCATCTATACCAGGGACACACAACCTGCGACCCTGGAGCTGTTGCAAAACTACAATACCCAGCATGCCTGGACAGCCTACAGCTAACAGGGCATGGTGGGAGTTGTAGTTTTGAAACGGTTTGAAGGCAGCAAGTTGGGCGTCTCTGATCTATACAGAAAGACACATTAAGTTCAACAAAAGAGCTTTTTCAATCATAAGAAAGAAGGATCTACATATTCAGCGAGTACAATGAAATCACAAATAGTCTAAACCTTAAACGCATATATCATCATGCTTATGATGATGACGTTGTGGTCCACTGCCCGGGCCCATAAGTAGTGAGACAATTCTGGGCCAGAGGGACTTCTCTGCATGATCTCTCTGAGATACCAATCTGTTAACGTAAATGGCAATACCAATTGTGCGAATTCTTCCGCTGAGAAGAAAGTCATCTTGCAGGTCAACCAACATTTGAAGAAACTTGCTGTACATTTACTTTTGCAGTGTTCAGCATCTAGTTCATCTAAGAGCTAATCTTCATTTATGACAGTTTTCTGGTGTAAATGAAGACAGAAATCTAGGGTTTCCGTTTAGGTCACTTTTACACTAGCGTATTTTGCGGATCAGTCATAGATCTGCAAAAACGCTTCTGTTACAATAATACAACTGCATGCATCAGTCATGAACGAATCCGGATGTATTATGTCTTCTATATCCATAACGGATCTGTCTTGAACACCATTGAAAATCAATGGGGGACGGATCCATTTTCTATTGTGTCAGAGAAAACGGATCTGTCCTCATGGACTTGCATTGTGTGTCAGGACGGATCCGTCTTGCTCCGTGCACCACGGACTAGGCCTGCACAATATATCGCCAAAGAAATCGCAATATATCGCAATCGCCAATTGGCCGACCCAAAAATGCTGCAATTATATTACCATATTTTTCGCTTTATAAGACAAACTTTTTCCCCCCAAAAGTGGGGGGGGAAATGGCAGTGCGCCTTATAAAGCGATGGTTGACTTTTTACGTGGTTGACACGGATCTATGCTGCACAGCGCAGCCGGCGATACATCAGTTACAGTATGGGGAGGGAGGAGGGGCTGGAGGCAAGTCGTTAATCCTTTTATTTATTCTATCTTATTTATCTGTTCTGTGCAGTGCTATTAAGGAAATGGCAAGTTTTGTATTTTGTACTTTTGCAGTAATGCAAATATGTTATTTAATTTAGTAAAAGATGTTTTTTTTTTAAACACTGCATTTTAGTTCTGGAGTTAAGCATAACTACATTTCAGCATTATCAGTAATTTGTGTGTGCTTTTGCCTTGAAAATCCAAGCAAATAGACCTCTAGCACAATTCCCTTAAAATATCGCATTGCATACCATTATCGCAATTTTTAGGGGCCTAATTGCAATCGCACAAAATTCCCATATCGTGCAGCTCCACCACGGACAGAAAAACGCTGCTTGCAGCGTTTTCTGTCCGCGATGGGGATGCAACCAAAAGGAATGGAATGCACTTTGGATCATTCAGTTTCGTTCAGTTCTGTCCCCATTGGCAATGAATGGGGATAATACAAGCGTTTTCTTCCGCTATTGAGATCCGATGACGGATCTCAATAGAGGAATTGAAAACGCTAATGTGAAAGTAGCCTAAGGCGCACAGACTGCAGACGGTTGTGCCTGAGCCCCACCATAAGTTAGTCGTATCCTCCTCCAGGGATATCAGACTGGCATAAAACGCCGGTCTATGATAAATCTCCCCCTATGCCTGCAGAGTCCAATCACTGTCCAGAAAGAACTGCGCTGCAGGCAGTGCTATTTTTCAAAAAATATTGGACAAGGCAGCGAAGCCAGACAAAAACCCTATTGTAAGGCCGCATGCACACGACCGTGGTGTGTTTTGCGGTCCGCAATTTGCGGAACGGCACAGACAGCCTTCAATATAAATGCCTATTCCTGTCCGCAAAGCGCGGACAAGAATAGGACGTTATATTTTTTTTAGCGGGGCCATGGAATGGAGCAACGGATGCGCACAGCACATGGGGCGCTGTCCGCATCTTTTGCGGCCCAATTGAAGCGAATGGGTCCGCATCTGATACGGATCAAAACAACGTCCATGTGCATGATGCCTTAGGGCTCTTTCACACTTGCGTTCTTTTGTTCCGGAATACAGTTCAGTCATCGGGGCTCTATGCCGGAAGAATCCTGATCAGGATTATCCCCATGCATTCTGAATGGAGAGAAATCCGTTCAGGATGTCTTCAGTTCAGGACCGGAACGTTTTTTGGCCGGAGAAAATACTGCAGCATGCTGCGCTTTTTGCTCCGGCCAAAAATCCTGAACACTTGCCGCAAGGCCGGATCTGGCATTAATCCGGATCCGGCCTTAAGCTAAACGTCGTTTCGGCGCATTGCCGGATCCGACGTTTAGCTTTTTCTGAATGGTTACCATGGCTGCCAGGATGCTAAAGTCCTGGCAGCCATGGTAAAGTGTAGTGGGGAGCAGTATACTTACAGTTCGTGCGGCTCCCGGGGCACTCCAGAGTGACGTCAGGGCGCCCCACGCGCATGGATCACGTGATCCGTCTTCAAAATGCGTTCAGTGTTACTATGGCAGCCAGGACGCTATTAAAGTCCTGGTTGCCAAAGTAGTAGTGGGGAGCGGGTGAGCAGTATACTTACCGTCCGTGCAGCTCCCGGGGCGCTCCAGAATGATGTCAGAGCGCCCCATGCGCATGGATGATGTTTCCATGCGATCACGTGATCCATGCGCTTGGGGCGCCCTGACTTCACTCTGGAGTGCCCCGGGAGCCGCACGAACTGTAAGTATACTGCTCCCCACTACACTTTACCATGGCTGCCAGGACTTTAGCATCCTGGCAGCCATGGTAACCATTCAGAAAAAGCTAAACGTCGGATCCGGCAATGCGCCGAAACGACGTTTAGCTTAAGGCCGGATCCGGATGAATGCCTTTCAATGGGCATTAATTCCGGATCCGGCCTTGCGGCAAGTTTTCAGGATTTTTGGCCGGAGCAAAAAGCAGTATTTTCTCCGGCAAAAAAACGTTCCGGTCCTGAACTGAAGACATCCTGATGCATCCTGAACGGATTTCACTCCATTCAGAATGCATGGGGATAATCCTGATCAGAATTCTTCCGGCATAGAGCCCCGACGACGGAACTCTATGCCGGAAGAAAAGAACGCAAGTGTGAAAGAGCCCTAAATTAAACGCCAAAAAGAGCTGCATGTATTCCGCATTCTATGGAGCGTCCGGCCCATAATGGAACAGTCCTATCCTACTTTTTGGGGGGACAAGGGGACTAAAAAAAAAAAAATTGTGAATCGCGGCGTATTTATTTTTGTGACATTTAGCGCATAGGAGATTTTTTCAATATTTTAATAGTTTTGACTTTTAGGACATAGCGATATGTAATATGTTTATATATTTTATATGTAAAATTGTGAAAGGGGGCGATTTATACTACGTGCAGAATTATTAGGCAAATGAGTATTTTGACCACATCATCCTCTTTATGCATGTTGTCTTACTCCAAGCTGTATAGGCTCGAAAGCCTACTACCAATTAAGCATATTAGGTGCATCTCTGTAATGAGAAGGGGTGTGGTCTAATGACATCAACACCCTATATCAGGTGTGCATAATTATTAGGCAACTTCCTTTCCTTTGGCAAAATGGGTCAAAAGAAGGACTTGACAGGCTCAGAAAAGTCAAAAATAGTGAGATATCTTGCAGAGGGATGCAGCACTCTTAAAATTGCAAAGCTACTGAAGCGTGATCATCGAACAATCAAGCGTTTCATTCAAAATAGTCAACAGGGTCGCAAAAAGCGTGTGGAAAAACCAAGGCGCAAAATAACTGCCCATGAACTGAGAAAAGTCAAGCGTGCAGCTGCCAAGATGCCACTTGCCACCAGTTTGGCCATATTTCAGAGCTGCAACATCACTGGAGTGCCCAAAAGCACAAGGTGTGCAATACTCAGAGACATGGCCAAGGTAAGAAAGGCTGAAAGACGACCACCACTAAACAAGACACACAAGCTGAAACGTCAAGACTGGGCCAAGAAATATCTCAAGACTGATTTTTCTAAGGTTTTATGGACTGATGAAATGAGAGTGAGTCTTGATGGTGGAGTACTGGTTTGGGCTGGTATCATCAAAGATGAGCTTGTGGGGCCTTTTCGGGTTGAGGATGGAGTCAAGCTCAACTCCCAGTCCTACTGCCAGTTTCTGGAAGACACCTTCAAGCAGTGGTACAGGAAGAAGTCTGCATCCTTCAAGAAAAACATGATTTTCATGCAGGACAATGCTCCATCACACGCGTCCAAGTACTCCACAACGTGGCTGGCAAGAAAGGGTATAAAAGAAGAAAATCCTAATGACATGGCCTCCTTGTTTACCTGATCTGAACCCCATTGAGAACCTGTGGTCCATCATCAAATGTGAGATTTACAAGGAGGGAAAACAGTACACCTCTCTGAACAGTGTCTGGGAGGCTGTGGTTGCTGCTGCACGCAATATGGATGGTGAACAGATCAAAACACTGACAGAATCCATGGATGGCAGGCTTTTGAGTGTCCTTGCAAAGAAAGGTGGCTATATTGGTCACTGATTTGTTTTTGTTTTGTTTTTGAATGTCAGAAATGTATATTTGTGAATGTTGAGATGTTATATTGGTTTCACTGGTAAAAAGAAATAATTGAAATGGGTATATATTTGTTTTTTTGTTAAGTTGCCTAATAATTATGCACAGTAATAGTCACCTGCACACACAGATATCCCCCTAAAATAGCTAAAACTAAAAACAAACTAAAAACTACTTCCAAAAATATTCAGCTTTGATATTAAATAGTTTTTTGGGTTCATTAAGAATATGGTTGTTGTTCAATAATAAAATTAATCCTCAAAAATACAACTTGCCTAATAATTCTGCACTCCCTGTAGAGAGATATATATATATATATATATATATATATATATTTTATTACTTTTTATTTAATAACCATTTCCCCCCTTACAGGCTAGAACCTGGGATCTTTTACTCCCTTGTCCTATTCACCCTGATAGAGTTCTATTAGTGTGAATAGGACTTCACACTGTCCCTGCTGCCCTGTACATAGTACACACAGCAGCAGGGAGCTGACTATGGCAGCCAGGGCTTCAGTAGCAGCCCCATGATTACACTTCTCGGGCTCCGATCAGAAGCTGCCACTGCCGCCAATGAGAGGATTAAGGGGACTCTGTGGCCACTGCCTCCAATGATTTTAATACAGGTGCGGCACTTGAGGGGTTAATTGCCGCAGACGCAGCACCCTGTCAGAGGTTGGGTGCCGGTGTTCTGAGAAAAAAACCTTACCTTGAAAAAAAAAAAAAAAATACTTACCCCACGCGACTTCGGGGCGCGTGCGCCGCACAACGGGCGACCGGGAACGTAGTGAACTCATGATACAGTGCGCGCCGATTCCTGGGTGCGCGCGAGAATACCGCGCGTGCACCCAGCTGCGCATGCGCCATCAGGGTTAAGGAGATTTCACAGTCTTTAGACATGTAAAAAATCTCCTTACCCTGACACTGCGCACGCGCGGATTTTCCACACTACACAGCGCTCATTAGATTGTATTAATTGCTGGCTGGCTTCTAGCAGGGGGCGTGGTTGCAGCATATTGGGGGGCAATGATTGAAACAGGTGGGGTGTGCAGCATTTTGGGGGACAGGGGGCAATGATTAATACAGGTGGGGTGTGCAGCATTTTGGGGGACAATGCTTCAAAGGTGGATGCAGCATATTTGGGGGGCATTGTGTACTCCACCAGGTGTGTGCAGCATATTGGGGGGCATGTCTCCATCCAGGCGGTGTGTGCAGCATATTGGGGGGCATTTCTCCATCCAGGCGGTGTGTGCAGCATATTGGGGGGCATTTCTCCATCCAGGCGGTGTGCGCAGCATATTGGGGGGGGGCATTTCTCCATCCAGACGGTGTGCGCAGCATATTGGGGGGGCATTTCTCCATCCAGGCGGTGTGCGCAGCATATTGGGGGGGGGGGGGGGGGCATTTCTCCATCCAGGCGGTGTGCGCAGCATATTGTGGGGGGCATTTCTCCATCCAGGCGGTGTGCGCAGCATATTGGGGGGGGGGGGCATTTCTCCATCCAGGCGGTGTGCGCAGCATATTGGGGGGGGGGGGGCATTTCTCCATCCAGGCGGTGTGCGCAGCATATTGGGGGGGGGGGGGGGCATTTCTCCATCCAGGCGGTGTGTGCAGCATATTGGGGGGGGGGGCATTTCTCCATCCAGGCGGTGTGTGCAGCATATTGGGGGGGGGGGGGGGGGGCATTTCTCCATCCAGGCGGTGTGTGCAGCATATTGGGGGGGGGGGGGCATTTCTCCATCCAGGCGGTGTGTGCAGCATATTGGGGGGGGGGGGGGCATTTCTCCATCCAGGCGGTGTGCGCAGCATATTGGGGGGCATTAAAGCTATGGGGACCGGGTATTGTGGAAGTGCTAGCGGCCATCTAGCAACCCATGTCCTCAGCTCTATACATCAAATCCTGGTTCCCTTTAATACCTTTGTGCTTTTCAGATCTCCATGTTGAATCCCTTGCCTTGAATACTGTATTCCCTGTTCCTTTTAGAATAATTGTGTAATTGTGACCGACTGCTGTGTCTATAGTTATTCAGTCTAACATTTTATTTATATTTTTTCTTGATTGCCAACTGCGATGAGCCTGTTCTCCTGTGGGATACGAGGGAGATGAAGGGGTCGATGATGGCTACGCTCCCCGACGCATCCGTGCGTTAGGCGGGCGGTCGGGTTATTCTGGGTGGACGCATCTAAGAAGCATCTCGCGAGACGACGCGTAGATGCGGCCCGCGTTCGCTCCGGTAAAGGGCGCAGAAGAAGTTGGTCACCAACCTGCCGGCCAATGATCAGCGCTGGCAGGTTGGTGATTTTAAAAAAAATCGAATCAGAAGTCACCTAACACATTATATTTATAAATATAATGTGTTAAATGGCTTCTGTGCTCTCTGCTGGGTCCTTTTCGTCGGTTGGACCCTCCACAGGGGGGTATTCTTCTGAAAAGGCCTACAGGCTTCTGACCCAGTCGGATGAGGAATGGGAACCCTCATCTGATTAATCTAGCGGGTCAGAATATGAACCTGTGGAAAGCAGTGGCAGTCTGACCCAAAGTTCGGACGAGGAGGTTGAGGTCCCTGATACCACCAGGCGTACCCGGCCCCGTGTTGCTAGACCACAGGTTGCGCAGGATCCGATTCAAGGGGGCAAAGTTGGGCTGGCGCTGACGGATTACGTAGTGAGGCATACACCAGCAGTGCAGCCCATCCTGGACCTAGTACCAGCACTGCCGTACAACATAGTGAAGTGGCGAGCACCAAAAGGGCAGTTGAAGCTGGTACGGTGGCACGTGCAATAGTTACCCCGTCGCAGCCACCGCACAGACAGGCCCGTAGAGCCCATAGAATCCCTGAGGTGCTGGCAAACCCTGATTGGCAGCCCCCATCTTCAGCCGCGCCGTTAGTTCCCCCTTTCACTGCCCAGTCAGGAGTTCGGGTGGAGACAGCTCAGATCGGTTCGGCCCTGGGATTTTTTTGAGCTGTTCTTGACTGCGGAGCTTTTGGACTTAGTCGTGGCAGAAACAAACTGGTATGCCACTCAATTTATAGCCGCCAACCCGGGAAACTATTATGCCCAGCCTTTCCGGTGGAAACCAGTCCAAGTTTCCAAATAAAAAAAAAAATCTGGGCCTTCTCCTCAACATGGGTCTAACCAAAAAGCATGAATTGCGGTAATATTGGTCCACGAACCCAATTCATCACATGCCCATGTTCTCTGCTGCCATGTCCAGGGCACGATTTGAGACCATCCTGCGTTTCCTGCACTTTAGCGATAACACCACCTCCTGTCCCAGAGGCCAACCAGCTTTTGACCGGCTCCACAAAATTCGGCCCCTCATAGACCACTTCAACAACAAATTTGCAGATTTGTATACCCCTGAGCAAAACATCTGCGTAGACGAGTCCCTGATACATTTTACTAGGCGGCTTGGCTTCAAACAATACATCCCAAGCAAGTGCGCCCGGTATGGGGTCAAATTGTATAAGCTCTGTGAAAGGGCCACAGGCTATACCCACAAATTTCGGATCTATGAGGGTAAAGATCAGACCCTGGAGCCGGTCGGTTACCCTGACTACCTGGGGAGCAGTGGGAAGACAGTCTGGGACTTGGTGTCACCCTTATTTGGCAAGGGGTACCATCTTTATGTGGACAATTTCTACACAAGTGTGGCCCTCTTCAGGCATTTGTTCCTAGAACAGATTGGCTGCTGTGGCACCGCGTGACCTAGTCGCCGGGGCTTCCCCCCAACGGCTCGTTACCACCCATCTTGCAAGGGGGGAAAGGGCTGCCTTGTGTAACCAAGAACTGCTCGCGGTGAAATGGAGAGACAAGTGTGACGTTTACATCCTCTCATCTAGGGGTGGGCGATATGGCCTAAAATCTATATTGCAATATAATTTTAAGCATGTGCGATATATTGTTTTCTATATTGGGGGGGGGGGGGTGTTTAAACTTTTTTTTAGGGTGAATATCACTTTACACTCTCCCTGCTGCCCTGTGCACACAACAGCAGGGAGCTGACCATGGCGCCAGCCTCTCCTGTGCCCCCCCCCAGCCTCTGATCTGCCTCCCCCCCCCAGGTAACGCAAACCCCCCCCCAGTATTAATCATTGGTGGCAGTGGACACAGGGTCCCCCCCCCCTCCCTCCCCCCCATCATTGGTGGCAGTGTCAGTTCCAATCGGAGACCCAGCAGTGTAATGCTGGGGCTCCGATCGGTTACCATGGCAGCCAGGACGCTACTGAAGTCCTGGCTGCCATGGTATGTTAGTGAGCAGAGAGCAGCATTATACTCACGTGCGCTGTGGCCGCCGGTCGCTCCTTCTCATAGGTCTGTGCGGCACATTGCTAATGCTGTAAGCATTAGCAATCCGCCGCACAGACAGAAGAAGGGGCGACCGGCGGCCACAGTGCACGTGAGTATAATGCTGCTCTCTGCTCACTAACATACCATGGCAGCCAGGACTTCAGTAGCGTCCTGGCTGCCATGGTAACCGATCGGAGCCCCAGCATTACACTGCTGGGGCTCCGATCAGAATATCAGAATTGCAAACTGCTACCAGGGGGAGACCCTGTGGGATATGGCCGGCACATTCATTGGTGGCGCAGTGGCCACAGTCCCTCCCCTCCTCCTCTGTCCTCATTGGTCTTCAGCGGCAGCCGCACACAGTGGGGAGGGAGGGACTCCCCCCTCCTCCTCCTCCTCCCCCCCCCGCTGTGCCGGCTCAGGAGAAAATGATCATATCGCGGTCCGGCGATATAGGCGATATGGCGAAAATCCATATCGTGGCCCAAATTCATATCGCATATCGCCTATACCGCCCACCCCTACTCTCCTCCATTCACGCAGACACGACAATACAAATAGAACGGGCAACCAGTGTCATTGAAAAGCCCCTCTGTGTCCACGACTATAATTCGCTCATGGGTCTCTCAGGATACTAGGTTTTGAGAGACCCTAACACACAGGGGTGCTAGTGTGCTACTGCAGCTATGCGAAACGGTAGAAACCTCTCCTTTCACTTGGGATAAAGTACATAATGTACTTCGCACCATCTCTGTGTGATTTACACTTTACACATTGTCCCATGGGAAAGGAGAGGTTTCTGCTAGGAAAATAGAGTGAAAAGTAAAAAATAATTTAACAGGTACCAAGAAAAAGAAATCTTGAGTTAGTTTAGGTTTTAAAAGTTTTATGATGTTCAGGTTTTATAAAGTTCGTAACGTTAAAATTTCTGAGCCTGCTGCTTGTTTTTTCTTCTTTTAAGGCTAGTTTCACACTAGCGGCGGGACGGATCCGACAGGCTGTTCACCATGTCGGATCCGTCCTGCGGCTATTTCGCCGTGCCCACGGACCGCCGCTCCGTCCCCATTGACTATAATGGGGACGGGGGCGGAGCTCCGACGCAGCACGGCGGTGCACGGAGAAAGCCGCCGGACTAAAAAGCCTGACATGCAGTAATTTTAGTCCGGCGGGCTTTCTCAGTGCACCGCCGGAGCTCCGCCCCCGTCCCCATTATAGTCAATGGGGACGGAGCGGCGGTCCGCGGGCACGGCGAAATAGCAGCAGGACGGATCCGACATGGTGAACAGCCTGTCGGATCCGTCTCGCCGCTAGTGTGAAAGTACCCTTACTAACCACCCTTTATTTTCCAGCTGGACCAACCGACGAAAACACTGCGGCACTGATATGCATTCTGAGAGAAGCATTGCGCTGCTGTCAGTTTACATGTGAAGTCGGTTTATGCGGCGCTGCAAGACGAGATTTCTCCTCTGCAGTACAGGTACGTTTGCCCAGGCATATGAGCTGAGGAGAGGTGTTGGAGTTCATATGCTTTGGCAAACACTTTGTATAAAAAATCTGGCAAAGATGTCTTCCTCCACAACGATCGATTGATCGATGTGAATGGAGAAATCATGTTTGCCAGGACATAGGAGCTGAGTGGGTATGGATGTTTGGGCGGAGCCCCTATGTCCTGGCAATCACCAGGCCCCTCTTTTTTTTTTTTCTTGCATATTGGGCAGAGATTTTTTCATTCACATTGATCGATGCGAATGAAGAAATCTGTGCCGTTAATTTTTTTCTTTCAGCCCAGAGGCTGAACGGAAACAAAATCTCATTACCTGTATGCTCAATATAAGGAGAATAGCAGAAACTCCTAATGCTGGCCATACATGTAATGATTGCGGAGACCCTCAAATGCCAGCGCAGTACAAACACCCCACAAATGACCCCATTTTGGAAAGAAGACACCCCAAGGTATTCGCTGAGGGGCATATTGAGTCCATAAAAGATTGAAATTTTTGTCACAAGTTAGCGGAAAGGGATACTTTGTGAGAAAAAAATAAATACAAAAAAAAATCTAATTCCGCTAACTTGTGCCAAAAAAAAAAATATAATCTTCTATGAACTCGCCATGCCCCTCACGGAATACCTTGGGGTGTCTTCTTTCTAAAATGGGGTCACATGTGGGGTATTTATACTGCCCTGGCATTTTAGGGGGCCTAAAGCGTGAGAAGAAAAATGCGTAAAAATTCCCTCCTAAAAAGGTACTCATTGGAATTAGGGTCCCTTTGCGCATCTTGGCAGCAAAAAAGTGTCACACAGGTGGTATCTCCGTACTCAGGAGAAGTAGGGCAATGTGTTTTGGGGTGTATTTTTACATATACCCATGCTGGGTGAGAGAAATATCTCTGTAAATTGACAACTTTTTTTTAATTTTTATACAAAGTTGTCAATTTACAGAGATATTTTTCACACACAGTATGGGTATATGTAAAAATACACCCCAAAACACATTGCCCTACTTCTCTTGAGTACGGCGATACCACATGTGTGACACTTTTTTGCAGCCAAGATGCGCAAAGAGGCCCAAATTCCAATCAGTACTTTTAAGATTTCACAGGGCATTTTCATGCATTTGGATTCCAAACTACTTGTCACGCTTTAGGGCCCCTAAAATGCCAGGGCAGTATAAATATCCCACAAGTGACCCCATTTTGGAAAGAAGACACCCAAGGTATTCTGTGAGGGGCATAGTGAGTTCATGTAAAATTTTATTTTGTCACAAGTTAGTGGAATATGAGACTTTGTAAAAAAAATAAAAAAATAAAAATTGATTTCCACTCACTTGTGACAAAAAATAAAAACTTCCATGAACTCACTATGCCCATCACAATCCCTGGATTAAACAATGCCCCCCCAATATGCTGCGCACACCGCCTGGATGGAGAAATGCCCCCCCGAAATGCTGCGCACACCGCCTGGATGGAGAAATGCCCCCCAATATGCTGCACACACCGCCTGGATGGAGAAATGCCCCCCCCGATATGCTGCGCACACCGCCTGGATGGAGAAATGCCCCCCCCCCCCCGTCCCCCAAAATGCTGCACACCCCACCTGTTTTAATCATTGCCCCCCAATATGCTGCAACCACTCCCCCTGCTAGAAGCCAGCCAGCAATTAATATAATCAAATTAGCGCTGTGTACTGTAGTGTGGAAAATCCGCGCGTGCGCAGTGTCAGGGTAAGGAGATTTTTTACATGTCGAAAGACTGTGAAATCTCCTTAACCCGGACGGCGCATGCGTAGCTGGGTGCACGCGCGGTATTCTCGCGCGCACTGTATCTTGACTACACCAAGTTCCTGGTCGCCCGTTGTACTGCGCAAGCGCGGTCACGTGGGGTAAGGCTTTCTTTCAGGGTAAGGTTTTTTTTCTCAGAACACCGGCAATGTGTTTCTGCCACCTGTATTTGTAATGTATTAAACGTTAGTTATCATTGGTGGCGCACTGCGCCCTCCCCACCTCTTCATTCCCATTGGTGGCAGTGGCACAGGGGGAAGGGAGAGACTGCTTCCTTCTCCCCATGCTGCTGAGGAAACATGGCCTCGCTGAGAGCAGCGCGATCCATGTTCTCCAATACTGGGCTGTGCAGTAGCACAGTCTAGTATCGATACGGGGACAAAAGTATAGATTGGATATCGAAAATTCAATACCCGAAACAACCCTAGTCTGGACCTGACTGCAGTTCATTGTTGTAACCGACTTGAGTGGGCAAATGCACACATTCGATGGCGTTTGGCACGTTGGAGAGGCATTCTGTTCACGGTTGAGTCCCGGTTTTCACTGTTCAGGGCAGATGGCAGACAGTGTGTGTGGCGTCGTGTGGGTGAGCAGTTTGCTAACCTCAACATTGTGGATCGAGTGGCCTATAGGGGCAGTGGGGTTATGGTATGGGCAGGCGTATGTTATGGACAACAAACACAGGTGCATTTTATTGATGGCATTTTGAACGCACAGAGATACCGTGACGAGATCCTGAGGCCCATTGTTGTGCCATTCATCCACAACCATCACCTCATGTTGCAGCATGATAATGCACGGCCCATATTGCAAGGATCTGTACACAATTCCTGGAGGCCTAAAACATCCCAGTGCTTGCATGGCCAGCATACTCACCGGACATGTCACCCATTGAGCATGTCTGGGATGCTCTGGATCAGCGGATACGACAGCGTGTTCCAGTTCCTGCCAATATTCTGCAACTTCGCACAGTTATTGAAGAGGAGTGGACCAACATTCCACAGGCCAGAATCAACAACCTGATCAACTCTATGCGACTGAGATGTGTTGTACTGTGTGGGGGGAAATGGTGGCCACACCAGATACTGACTGGTTTTCTGCGCCGCCCCATCCCCTTCCCCTCCTCTCGACTCCCCGTCCCCTCCCCTTCAGTAAGGCAAAACTGTGAACATTTCAGAGTGGTCTTTTATTGTGGGCAGTCTAAGGCACACCTGTGCAATATTCATGCTGTCTAATCAGCACCTTGATATGTCACACCTGTGAGGTGGGATGGATTATATCGGCAAAGGAGAAGTGCTCACTAACACAGATTTAGACAGATTTGTGAACAATATTTGAGAGTAATGGGTCTTGTGTATGTAGAAAATGTTTCAGATCTTTGAGTTCAGCTCATGCAAAATGGGAGCAAAACCGGAAGTTTATATTTTTGCTCAGTGTTTATAATATTTTTTTTCATTTTATAGCATTAGGTGCCCTATACCACCTAATGCTATAACACAGACCCATTCATTCCAATGGGCCCACAAAAAAAAATAAAGTGGATGTGGGGTTTGGACTGGAACCGATTGTCCTGCAACTCCCTCATTACAGTACATGGGGTGGAAGTAAACTTTAGACAAAGGGCTCTTGCCATTCTTTGGAAGAAAGAGGAACCTGGCTTGGGTGTCACTTTCTACTGGCCAAGAGACAAACCTCACAGCTCAGGTTTCTGCAATGAAAACCCCCTAAAGGGTTCAAAAGGGGCTTTTTCTTCAGAAATTAACCTTTTTGTAGCCAGTGACATACGCCAACATGTCACACAGCTCATTGCATCCAGGGCTGTGGAGTCAGTACACCAAAGCTCCAACTCCTACTCTCTGTTGGTGGCAAAGCAGTGACCACACAGGTAAGGCTACTTTCACACTAGCGTTCGGGTTTCCGTTCGTGAGCTCCGTTTGAAGGGGCTCACGAGCGGACCCGAACGCAGCCGTCCAGCCCTGATGCAGTCTGAATGGAGGCGGATCCGCTCAGACTGCATCAGTCTGGCGGCGTTCAGCCTCCGCTCCGCTCGCCTCCGCACGGACAGGCGGACAGCTGAACGCTGCTTGCAGCGTTCGGGTGTCCGCCTGGCCGTTCGGAGGCGTGCGGATCCGTGCGGATCCGTCCAGACTTTCAATGTAAGTCAATGGGGACGGATCCGTTTGAAGATGCCACAATGTGGCTCAATCTTCAAGCGGATCCGTCCCCCATTGACTTTACATTGAAAGTCTGAACGGATCCGCGCAGGCTACTTTCGCACTTGCGAATTTTTTTAAAGTTATTAATGCAGACGGATCCGTACTGAACGGAGCCTCCGTCTGCATTAATATGAGCGGATCCGTTCAGAACGGATCCGCCCGAACGCTAGTGTGAAAGTAGCCTAACATCTCAGACAATAAACTTATTTTTTTACGTTTATGTTCCGTTTTTTGCTTTCTGTATATGGAGCCATTCATTTCAATGGGTCAAAAAAAAAAACAACAAAAAAACAGAAGGTACTCCGTATGCCTTCCGTTCCCGTATTTTAGTTCAAAGATAGAACATGTCCTATTATTGTCTGCATAACGGACAAGGATAGCACTGTTCTATCTATTTGCTGTTCTCCAAAAAAAAGAATGCACACGGACATCATCCAATTTTTTTTGCGGATCCGTTTTTTTTTTGTGGACCGCTAAATACTGAAAAAGCCATACGGTAGTGTGCAAGAGCCTTAGGCTACATGCACACGAACGTATTTTGTTTCAGTGTCCGTTCAGTTTTTTTGGCGGATAGGATGCAGACCCATTCATTTCAATAGGTCAGCAAAATATGCGGACAGCACACTGTGTGCTGTCCGCATCAGTATGTCGGTTCTGTAGCCCTGCAAAAAAATAGAACATGTCCTATTCTTGTCCGTTTTGCAGACAAGGATAAGCATTGTTACAATGGATCCGTAAAAAAAAAAAAAAAAAAAAAAACACGGATGACAAACGGACATCATCCGTTTTTTTTTTTTTGCGGACCGAAAAACACATACGGTCGTGTGTATGTAGCCTTAGATTGATAGAATAGAAATATTTTATTAATAATATGTCTAAACGTCAATTATACAATATTAATAAGAGATTATTTTTTTTAAGCTGGAATCAGAGTAAGGGCTTGTTCACACGACTATATAGTTTTGCGGTCAGTTTTTCACGGATACATTGCTCCGTTTTTGTTGCATTTCCGTTCCTGTTTTTTGCGTAAAACGGAACTTTGTAATCATTAAACACCAAACATGTGCAAAATGGGCTGGGCATAGCATTTCTACAGCATGGGTCCGCAAAAAACGGATGACATACGGACATGTGTTCCGAATGCATTCCGTTTTTTATACAGACCCATTGACTTGAATGGAGCCACTGAACGTGATTTGCGGACAATAATAGGACCCGACTCAAAATGTTGCGGAACGGAAAAACGGAAACTGAATGCAGACGGAGCATGTTCCTTTTTTTGCGGACCCATTGAAATTATTGGTTCTGTATACAGAATGCAAAAAACAGACCGTATACGGAAAGCAAAAAACTTTGTGTGAATAAGCCCCAAGGCTGAGTTCACATCAGCGTTCAGCCTTTCTGTTAACGGAGCAGGAGAACAGAAAGGACGGATTTGGCACATAACTGAGCCGAATGGAGCCTACGGACCCTATAGACTATAATGGGGTCTGTTACGTTTCCGCTCAGAAGATGATTTTGAAGCGGAGACAAAAGTTGCGCGTGCAGGACTTTTGTCTCCAATTCAAAAATCTTCCTCTGAGCGGAAACCTAACGGACCCTATTATAGTCTATGGGGTCCGTAGGCTCCGTTCGGCTCAGTTATGTGCCAAATCTGTCCTTTCCATTAACGGAAAGGCTGAACGCTGATGGGAACTCAGCCTCAGTAACTTTTTTTTTTTTCTACCTCCAGCCCAAAAAAAACTCCACTGCCCTGATTGCATCACTATAGAGAAACGTGACAAGAAGGATGGACACCTACAAGAAAGGTGGCTGGGGGAAGAAGTACCATCCCTGGAACTCCTCTTAAAGGGGTTGTCCCACAATAAAATGCATGAGCTCTTAGAAAGAAATTCTCATGTACTATATGAAGTTGGATTTTCATTTTTTTACATTAATCATCGGATAATCCCTTTAAATTCTGGGCTTTCCTCAAATCACATGAGTAGGATAAATACAAGAGCGGCTTGCAAGCCCGATGAAAAGTGAATGGCCCACGTCTACTAAGCTTGTCTAATATTCAGACAGCGAGAACATGGACTCTGCAGTCAAAAGATTTGCCACACTTATTGTAGAGACACACGCTGTGTGATTTGTCACTTCTTGCTAGAATTGATCCATCTGTAATAAAGAACAGACGATTACTTACCTGACAGATCCTGCGCTACCACCCAGTTCTCCTGGCAAGACTCAGTTTTCCCAGGACTTCCCCATCGACAACACTTGACCGTTGCAGCCAATCACTGGCCCCAGAGGTGCACTGAGGAGGCCAGTAATTGGCTGGAGCACTCACATGATGTCAATGTCATGTTGGAGGCTTGCAGGGAGAACTGGGGTGGGGGGGGGGGGGGGAATCTGTCAGGCAAGTATCACTTATTCTTTTATCACAGATCGATCCCCTTTAAAGTGACCATACGAAGTCAAAAGAAGAAGTCAGCCGAATGACGCCCATCTCTCCTGATTGCGCCACACGAGTTCAGTTTGGCCGAGAACATGTGTTGTCAATGGGTAGAAAGTCGCTGGCAGCTTTTCTCCAGGGAGAAATAAAAGGATCAGGTGTAAAAATTCTGTTCTCTCCCCTAGGGGAGCTGGCGGAGAACAGGAGCTCCCCATACACATTAGACTGTCAGCCTAGCCCACCGTTCTCGGGGAGTTTTGACAATACGTTGAGGCTAGAGCTACACGATGATCCTAAATGTGCGAAGGTAGCCTTACACGCATGACGGCTCATAAGGACAGTCAATGGTGTCACACTGCCACTCAACAGTCGCACAAAAATCCATTTTAGGCTACTTTCACACTCGCGTTTGGTGCGGATCAGTCATGGGTCTGCACAGACGGAGCCGTTCAGATAATACAACCGTCTGCATCCGTTCAGGACAGATCAGTTTGTATTATCTTTAAAGGGAACCTGTCACCCAAAAATCGCCTATTAAGCTGTTTACAGTACCTTATAGTGCTGTATAGTCGTTTCCTGATGCACTTTTTGTTAGTTTTGCAGCATGTATGCTCAGTCAGAAATCGATGTTATATTCAGCTGCTGCCCCGTGCTTCAAGTCAGGCTTGAAGTCACGGGGGCAGCGGCCTCGGCGTCTTACATGGCCCTCTCCCCGCCCCCTGCCTCTGTGACTGACAGCCGAAATCCGATTCCGGGACCGCGCTCAACGGCCGCATGCGCAGTAAAGGGCGGCAGGAGCGCGGTGCCGGGCGCGGGCGCGTTTGATACAGGATGTCGGGCGCATGCGCAGTGCGGCGAAAGTAAGACGGCGCGTAGTACGCGCGGCAGCCGGGACCGCGCTCCTGCCGCCCTTTACTGCGCATGCGGCCGTTGAGCGCGGTCCCGGAATCGGATTTCGGCTGTCAGTCACAGAGGCAGGGGGCGGGGAGAGGGCCATGTAAGACGCCGAGGCCGCTGCCCCCGTGACTTCAAGCCTGACTTGAAGCACGGGGCAGCAGCTGAATATAACATCGATTTCTGACTGAGCATACATGCTGCAAAACTAACAAAAAGTGCATCAGGAAACGACTATACAGCACTATAAGGTACTGTAAACAGCTTAATAGGCGATTTTTGGGTGACAGGTTCCCTTTAACATAGCCAAGACGGATCCGTCTTTAACACCATTAAAAGTCAATGGGAGACGGATCCATTTTCTATTGTGTCATAGAAAACGGTCCCCATTGACTTACATTGTGAGTCAGAACGGATCCGTTTGGCTCAGTTTCATCAGACGGACAACAAAACGCTGCAAGCTGCATTTTGGTCTCCACCTCCAAAGCGGAATGGAGACGGAACGGAGGTAAACTGATGCATTCTGAGCAGATCCTTTTCCATTCAGAATGCATTGGGGCAAACTGATCCGTTTTGCACCGCTTGTGAGAGCCCTGAACGGATCTCTCAAACGGAAACCAAAACGCCAGTGTGAAAGTAGCCTTAGATGGATTTATGTGCGACGGTCACGTCTCAGTACGACACTGTTGACTATCATACATTTTTTGCCAAAAACGTGACTGGACAAATGTCCTCATGTAGCAGTACCATAAGGATTGCGGATTTCAGTACAAGCAGAGGGAATGAGATTTGATCAATCTCACGTACACCTTACGTATATTTTCCTCACAGAGAGTGACCTGCCCCATGGATTTTGATATCTGCAGCATGTCAATTGTTAGTGCCAATTTCCCCACCGCAAAGGGCGAGATCGGGACAAAACCACAACAACAAAAAAATCCACAAGTAACACATGCAGATTTTGGTGGCGAAACATAGAGAAAACCTGCACGGTGTACTGGAAACCTTTGTACGTGCGGTTCTTCAGCCGCCTTCCTTCTGAGCATTATTTTGCACCAGAATACGGCAATTAGAAATTTGGCGCAGATTATGATTCCACTAAACCGTGCCCTATTAAATAGAAGACAACAGAAACATCAAAAACATGGCGCAAGCACAGACAGAAAGCGGTGCACAGCTTAGTAAATGGGGGTCATTCACTTCAGCTGGACATATGCATTGTGCCCTAGGGAGGTTACCATGAGGAAGCCAGCCTGGCCTGAGGTAACCCAACAACATGCACAGTAGCTGCAGCCAGAAGGTCCTTCAGCAAAACAACAGAAAGGAATGCACAATCTATCGTGATAAGACCAGCAGGTATCGCAACAGACGTGGCGAGCACGGGGCAAGGCGGGCGGCTAACAACACAAACAGCAGCTCACGGGGCGAGGTCTCACCGACTGAACCGAGGACGTCTCCGTCTCCGTCTCCCCGTCACCTCCCGAGCCTGCAGTCGCCATGTTGACTCCACCGGAGCCAGCTGCCCGATGACGTCGACTTTGCGTTTTTTTTTTCCCATGCAACTTTATTGGTAAAATGCAACCTTAATAAACATTGTTTGCTTCACTTCAACAAAAGGAGCTTTATTGAAAAACGATATAGACAAACAAATTAAACTGTGCTTGATATTATCTGATATAGGTGGAACTGAGGAATGCTGAGGGTGAGGACGGACAAAGGAATGGTCACCAATGAGACATTATTGGCTGCCCGGGGTCTATATTGTGCTGTATAGTGACATTTACAGGCCGTACAGCTCTAAAGGGAGTGTGGGACATCTTACAGACCTCGCAATTGTCCCTCTTCTTTCGCCCAAGTCCCTCTTCCCTCTTTGCTCCTCAAAGGCTAATGTACACCTATGGAGGCAATTTTTTTTATGATTGCGTTTCACTTAATTTTTAGCCAAAAATCCTTTTCAATGGCCCTTTATTAAAAATATTGAGCCATTCTGTCACAAAGGATTAACTGTTTTTCTGTGTGACTGGCACTTTCACTTTGTCATCTAATAACCCTTATCTCTAATTTACTAAGAGGCCATAAACACATATTTAAGGGTCCATTCACACGTCCATATTAATGGTCCAGATCCGTTCTGTAATTATGCGGAACGGGTGCGGACCCATAAATTTTCAATGTGGCCGGAAAAGATGCGGACACCACACAGTGTGCTGTCCACATCCGCATTTCCAGTCTGTGGCCCTGAACTTCCGGTCCGCGGCTCTGCAAAAAAATAGAGCATGTCCTATTCTTGTCCGCAGCTGCAGACAAGAATAGGAATCCTCTATATAGTGCCAGCCATGTGCGGTGTCATTGTTTTGTGGTCCACAATTTGCGAACCGCAAAACACTACGGACGTTTGAATGGATCCTCAGCCACATTCTTATCAGTAAGATAAGAACTGAGCTATAATGGGTGTTTATAATGTCAGAGATAAGGAGCCTGTCTGCTCCACACATGACGCAAAAGACAGAAAATCCACAGGCAGCTACTACAGCATCTCAGCTATGTACACAAAAAGGGCTCCGTATTGTTAATAAAGACCAATTAAAAAAAAAAAATACCTCTAAATGAGTACTAAGCAATAATAATAAAAAAATATTTTTTTGTTTTTGCGTTTTCATTTTTCTTCCCTATCTTTTCTTCCCTATTTTTCCGTTCATATAGTTTTATGAGGGCTTATTTTTTGCAGCACTTTCTAATGCCACCATTAATTATGGCATACAATGTAGTGGGAAGCTGGAAAAAAATTTCAAATAGGGTGGAATTGGAAAAAAAAAAGCACAATTCTTCCACCGTTTTACGGGTTTTGTTCCCACTGCGTTCTGTTTGTGGCAAAACTAACCTGTGCCCTTCATTCTCTGGGTCAGTACGATTACAATGATACCATATATGTAGAGGTTATTATGTCTAATTAGTGTAAAAATAAATATAAACTTTGAGAGAATTTTTTTTTTTATATATATCACCATATTCTGACCCCCATAACTTTTTTATAGTTATATCTACCGAGCGCTATGTGGGACAAGTTGTGTTAACGAGTTTGTGGTGTTTACCTGCACAGACTCACTATATCTAATCAGTGCTGCCATTGTCAGAGTGTGCAGGGACACCCCCACCCAACTGGTTACCTCCTCTCTGTACCCTTACTGCAGACTGCTAGCAATTCCTTCATAACTTCTAGTAGGAATAATAAAGGAATGGCAGAACATACAGACATAAGAATAAATGCTCCAGAATTGTTATTACATGGGGAATGCATGAAGTTATTAAACAGGCATGTCAGGAGTGGTGACAGGTCCACTTTTAATTGTCCCTCTTTTTGAACTGAAGTATATAATTGCATTATTACATTTACAATATTGATCCAGAAAGTGTTTCTCTGGTTCCTCTCTGTATATTAGAGCCCACCTCTGTATATTAATGTTTCATTATTAGATGCAATTTGGATTTTAGAAATTTCTATATTCAGGTAATTGTTGCTCTATTGTGTAAAATAAAACTATTGAAGTGTATTAATATGCAGGGAAAATGGATCTTTCACACAGTCAACTAAAATTGTCCCTCTTTGACCTTTCAAAAAGATGAGAGGTATGAGACACAGTGGTGTCAGTGAGAGTCCATGGCAGGAGCTAGGCTGTGTCCCATCTCAATCCTTATATCTGTCCTGCAGGAGCAGAACAAGGAAAGTAATAGAAGCAATGGTTCCCTTACGTCCTCAACAGCAGCACAGATGGGGTTAACTGCCCCTGTGGACTGGTAGGACCGGCGGAATTTTAATGAGCCCAAGAACCAATAAACGATCTTCAGCTCCCTGAAAGGGAGGAGATCACCCCCCAGCCCACCGTGTTTTTTTCTGTCCTCTGGACAGGTGGACTGGCGTGTCGCTCCCTCTCTGGGAGCTGAAGATTGCTTAAGGGTTCCTTTTTCCCTCCTTAAAGCTTAGCTCGCTTTCTATGGATCTCAGTGCCTTTATTTTAGGCCTGATCATGGCGATTTCGGTCTGGGGTACCGTTGGGGAGGGCGGCGTCCCCTCCCCTCTTCTTTCATCATCAGTAGACGGTCCTCCGTTCCTCCGTTACCGCATGTGTGCGGCGCTATGGGCGCCGCCATTTTCCGGAAGTGACGCGCCCTAGGAGCGCTACGTCACTTCCGGTTTTCCAAAGCGATGCGGTGATGTATAAAACTCACCTTTCTTTAAATGGCTCCCTAGAATGACATCCTGGACTTAGGAATTAGTCTGGGGAGACAATTTTTCGTTTAGGTAGAACCAGTATAGGCTCTGGTTTTTCTGAGTGCTTGCTTTGGCAGCACATATACAAAAAAAAAAAAGGGAGTGGTGCTGATCTCGTTTCAGGAACCCGCCCATTGGGCGGGGTTTCCTCCTTTTAAGCGCCCAGAGCCAATCAGTCAGTGCTCTGGTTGCGTTGCTTTCACAAGTTAGCTCCAGAGCTCTCCTGTGCTTTGTGATATTCCTGCAGTATTGCTTTGCTTGGGTTTTGTACTTCCTCTTCTTTCAGCTCTATTTCTTCTAGTGCTGGTGGGCCCCCTTAAGGTCTGGTTTTCTCCACCTCCTGATGTTGTAGGTGTTATGACCTGTTTTGTTTCTTCCATTACAGACTATGGCTTCCCCTAAGGAGGATCAGCGGAAGGCTGGGGCCAAGAGGAAGCATTTGGCATGTTACGAATGTAACACACCCCTAGTTGACAGCTGCCCTTACTCCAGATGTGAGAGTTGTCGCACGGCATCCACGGAACCCACGATGCAGGAGATGTTCCAATGGACCAAGACATACGTGGATGATTCCATCAAGGGAGTAGTTCAGCTACTTAATGAGAGGCTACCAGGTCCCTCTCAGACTCCCATGGAGGTGGTCGCACCGGTCGAAAGACCTACCCCCTGTTCAGTGGGGTCTTCTTCTTCTGAGGAAGAAGAATCTACTTCTTGCTTTTTTCCTCCAGAAAAGACGCAGAAGTTACTCAAGTCCATCAGGTCGGGGGACCAGGATGTTGACATGGGGGAGTCCTCCGATCCCGCCGGTCGGACACAGCGTGTCTTTAGAGCGGATGAGACCCTCCTCTCTGTGATGCGCACAGAGTGGAAAAAGCCTGAGAAGGGTCCAGTGCTTACCAGAAAATTCTGACTCATGTACCCGATGGCTAAACCCTTGGTGGAATCGTGGGGTTCCGTTCCCAAGGTGGACATGGCTATAGCCAAGTTGTCCCGGCGCACTCTAGTCCCTGCAGACGATGGGTCTAGCCTGCAGGACCCTCTAGACCGGAGGGCAGAGTGCACCCTTAGGAGGGGTTACGCGGCGGCCGCTGCCTCCGCATCTACTTCCATTGCGGCCACTGAGGTAGCCACCTATCTACGCTCTAGGCTTAATCAAATCCAGACGGATGTGGACCAGAGCGTATCAAGAGACGACATCCTGGCAGCCTTCAAGTCAGCCAACCTGGCTATGGACTTTTTAGTTGATTCCTCCCAGATGCAGCTAAAGCTGGCCGCCAAAACTATGGCCCTAGTTTTAGCTGCCCGCAGACCACTCTGGCTGAAACCGTGCATCGCGGATAACGCATCCAAGTTTAACCTTTGTGGGCTCCCCTTCGAACCAGATAGGTTATTCGGGTCCGAATTGGACAAAATAATGGAGGGGCTCTCCGATAAAAAAGGGAAGAGCCTCTCCCAGCAGCCCTTTCGGGGACGCCCCAGACAGGAAAAGAAGGGCGGAGGTCGTTCTGGGCAGCAGTCTAGGCGCAGAGATTGGGGGGGGGGCGTCTCGTAAATATCCGAGACGCCCCCGCAAACCCACCAGGGAGGCAAAACCCTCCTGACTATGGGCCTCCTCGAGGCTCTTGGATAAGCCCTGTTGCCCCTGCAGTGTCTCCTCTAGATTTTCCCGTACCCCTCCCCCAGATTCCCGTGGGGGGCCGCCTTACCCACTTCAAAGACTCTTGGAGCCGGTTGATTGCAGACCCCTGGGTCCAGGACATAGTTTCCGCCGGGTACAGGGTATATCTTATCTATCTTCCCCCAGAGAGATTCATCGCCACACGAAGCTTCGGGTCTGCCAAACAGGTGGTCCTAGAATCTTACATTCAGGACTATATTTCCAAGGGAGCCCTGGAGGAGGTACCGGCAGGGGAGAGGGGCCTAGGGATTTATTCACCAGTGTTCCTGGTTCCCAAGAAGACAGGAGATCTCCGGATGATCATCAATTTGAGATTCCTCAATCGATTTATAAGGAAAACAAGGTTTCGCATGGAAACCATAAGGTCAGTCAGCCATATCCTCAATCTTGGGGACGTCATGACTACTCTGGACCTCAAGGATGCGTACCTTCACATTTCGATCCATTCCGCTTCCCGGAAACTCCTCAGGATCGCGGTCCAGATCTCAGGGGTTTGCAGGCACTTTCAGTTCGCCGTGCTTCCCTTCGGAATCTCTTCTGCCCCCCTCATCTTCACCAAGGTGGTGGTTTCGGTGGTGGCAGCTTTGAGACTCCAAGGTCTGACTATTATTCCTTATCTGGACGATTGGCTTTTCATAGCCTCTTCAGTTCCGATCCTTACCCACCATCTTCAGGTCGCAGTCTCCTTTCTCTTCCGCCTAGGCTGGATTATCAACTGGCAGAAGTCGAATGTGAGCCCATCGACTTCAATCCATTACTTAGGATTCGTGGTCGACTCTGTGGAGATGTCCCTCCGGTTGACTTCAGAAAGGAGAGTGCGGATTCAGGACCTGGCAAAGGTCCTTTATGTCCCTCGTCGAGTCTCTATCCGGACTCTCATGAAGATGCTGGGGCTCATGTCAGCGGCTGCGGATGCGGTCCCTTGGGCGTTATGGCACCTCCGTCCTCTTCAGTCGGAGGTCTTACACCTATGGAACGGCAGCCCTGCGGGGCTAGATTCCCTGTGCTCCCTGTCCGGTCAAACCCGAAATTCCCTCAGATGGTGGTTTCAGCTACCAGCAGGGAAGTCTATGACCCAACCAGCTTGGGTCATATTGACTACAGACGCGTCCCTTGTAGGCTGGGGCGCTCACCTGGACGGATCCCCAATTCAGGGATCTTGGTCTCCTCTGGAGCGGCATCTTTCCTCCAATCTTCGCGAGATGCGAGCTATCCGGCTAGCCCTCCTTCACTTTGCGCCTCAGATCCGGGGCAAAGCAGTGAAAGTCCAGTCAGACAATATGACTGCAGTCCTCTATATAAACAAACAGGGAGGCACAAGATTATTGCCCCTTCTGTCAGAGATCGGGGTAATTCTTCGGTGGGCAGAGCTGAACCTTTCCCATCTATCTGCCGTTCATATTCAAGGCTCCCTCAATATGATAGCGGACCGCTTAAGTCGAGGATTACCGTCCATGGAGTGGTCTCTGCATCCGGAGATCTTCAGGCAGCTAGTTCACAGATGGGGTATGCCAGAAGTGGATCTCATGGCAACCAAGTTCAACGCCAAGGTGATGAGGTTCTGTTCCCTCTACAGGGAAGACAACCCCCTGGCGATAGATGCTCTGTCAATACCGTGGAGGTTCAGGCTGGCTTACATCTTCCCTCCCTTTTCCATGATACCGAGGGTATTGATGAAAATCCGTCAGGATCAGACCTCGGTAATAGCCATCATACCGTTTTGGCCCAGAAGATCCTGGTTTACCCAGCTCATTCAGATGAGTCGGGGACAATACTGGAGACTCCCCCCGGAGCAGACCCTGGTGTCGTGGGACACTCACCTCTACCCAGATCTGCACAGGTTCAACCTGACAGCCTGGAGGTTGATCAGTCCCTTCCCAATATAGAAGGGCTTTCCGAGTCGGTCCTGAGGACTTTGTCGCATTCCCGAGCAGAGTCTACAAAGAAGGCCTACTCCAGGATCATGAGAATCTTCGAGGCATGGTGTGATTCCAGACAGGTGGCGTCTGCAGATCCGCCCCTTCCTGCGATACTTCAATTTCTTCAGGATGGATTAGATAGAGGCCTATCTCCAGCTACCTTGAAGGTACAGGTTTATGCCATCTCGGCCTGTCTCAACAGGCCACATTCTCAGGACCCACTCATCAAACGCTTCCTGAAGGGAGCTGAAAGACTAAAGCCTACTATACTGAAACCTATCCCCCAGTGGGATCTTTCAGTAGTGCTCAGGGGGCTAGCATCTCCCCCCTTCGAGCCCTTGGAGGAGGTAAATTTTAATTTTTTTACTTTAAAGATGGTCTTTCTTCTGGCTATAGCTTCAGCCAAAAGAGTTTCTGAATTGCAGGCTTTCTCCGCAAATCACCCTGTACATTATTTTTCTACAGGATAGAGTACTCCTGAAGTTTTTACCTTACTTCAGGCCTAAGGTGCCTACTTTCCAGAACATCAATCAGGTAATATCTTTACCAGTTTTGTTTACAGCCTCCTCCTCTGATACTCCAGCTAGAGACCCGCTGGATATTTCAAGATGCCTCCAGATCTATGTGGATAGATCTAGTGAGTTCAGGATAGATGAGAATCTTCTTATCCTGTTTGCCGGTAAGTCTAAAGGCCGTAAAGCGTCTAAAGCCACCATTAGTCGCTGGATCAAGGAGGCCATTATGGAAGCTTTCGTCTCCCAATCCTTAGATCCTCCCGAGTTTGTGAGGGCCCATTCTACTAGGGCGGTCTCCACCTCGGTTGCGGAGAGAAGACTCCTCCCCTTAGAGTTGATCTGTAGGGCGGCCTCCTGGAGCTCTGAGTCAACCTTCATCTCCCATTATAGGATAGATGCTAGGATGGCAGAGTTTTCGGCTTTTGGGCAGACTGTTCTTAGTTCTGCCAGGCATGAGGACCCTCCCTAGGGGATTCTTCTTGCTATCTCCCCATCTGTGCTGCTGTTGAGGACGTAAGGGAATCGTTAATTTCTAACGATAATTTGTTTTCCCTTAGTCCTAACAGCAGCACACAAATATCCCACCCTAAATACATTATGCTTGTTAAAAACACGGTGGGCTGGGGGGTGATCTCCTCCCTTTCAGGGAGCTGAAGATCGTTTATTGGTTCTTGGGCTCATTAAAATTCCGCCGGTCCTACCAGTCCACAGGGGCAGTTAACCCCATCTGTGCTGCTGTTAGGACTAAGGGAAAACAAATTATCGTTAGAAATTAACGATTCTGTCGCATGAGGGACACTAGCCACCCAGTGGACCTTAATTAAAGGGGACCTGTCACCGCAAAATATAATTACATAGTTAATACGGCTCATAAAAGACATTCAACCGAGGGATAGGTGGGGATGTGAATTAAAAAAAAAGGGGAGTGAGATTCAGATTTCTACACATTTTCATTTACTTCATAATGTCATTTACTTTTAAGAATTCATCTAAAACTGTCCACTGTTCCTGCTGTGTCCACGTTCTGAGGAAGTCTATTCCACAGATTCACAGTTCTTAAAGTAAAGAAGCTTTGACGCTTCTGGAGACTGAACTTTTTCTTCTCCAGTCGGAGGCAGTGCCCCTTGTCTTTTGATGGCATTTTACGTGGAACAGTTTTTGACTGTATTTTTTGTATGGCCCATTTATATACTTGTACAGGTTAATCATGTCCCCCCTTAGACGTCTCTTCTCAAGACTAAATAAATTCAATTCTTTTAATCTTTCTTCATAACTAAGACCCTCCATGCCCCTTATCATTTTAGTCGCTCTCCTCTGTACTTTTTCCAGCTGCAGTGCGTCCTTTCTATGTACTGGTGCCCAGAACTGAACTGCATGTGCAATGAGCCGGACCGTGGGTAAAGTTACACGGACACTAAATTATGCAGTGGGTCAGGATATGGGTATAATAGTCTATAGTTTTGTTCGTGACACCAATTGCAGGGTGCGCAGGGTACTGTCGCAGGGCCCTTTAAGGTGGTGAACCAGGTTAGGAATGCCAGAGTGGTGTAATGTCTCTGTATGGTAGTAGTAATAGTGTCAACGGTGTCTCCTACCTGGGTACGGCTGGACTCCTGGATCCTGGCTCACATGCAATAAAATGAGTGTGATGCTAGTAGGAATAATAGGGGGATTTGCAGCAGAAATTGAGATCCAGACCTTTGGTAAAGTTCAAACTTGTGTCACGACCCTTGGTTAAGTCATGACTCTGTGTCTTCACGTGCGGTTGCTGTTGGCAACTGTGTTTGCATGTGAGGCACTTTTCCTTGGATGTGGTGTTTTCCCTGCTTTGGTGTGCACGGGGTTAAACTTGTTGGAGTGTGGTGGGTGTGACCTCAGGCCTCCTTATATGTTGGTGTGGTGGAGCCTGAGGTCAGTTTTGAGTTTGCTTGTTGTCAGTCTGTGTTGGAGCTCTGCTCCCTGGCTGAATGTGTCATGCTGTGTGAGCCACCCTTAGTTGTCATTGTTATTATTTGTGTCTGTTTTCTATACCCTTCCTCTTTGGTCTTGTTGTACGTCTAGTGTGGTGTGCTATGTCTGGTATTTGTGGTGTTATTACCAGCATGGCTGCTTGACGTGTCACTTTTGGTGTGTGTATGTTGCACTGGAGGGGTTTAAGCTATATGCAAGACTGTGTGCTTCCCAGCCTGGAACCTCCATGTTTCTGGTAGCCGCAGGGAGGTCCGGGTTGTCGTTGGTGCCGTCCTTCCATCTCGGCTGCGGCAGGTAAGAGTTGACAGCATTTGTGGTGTTGTTGTGCTATTTACCTGCCGTACTGTTTATAGTCTTGCACCCTGCCAGCTACTGGGCCTCTGGAGACGCCTGTCATCCATGTCCTGGATGAACAGGTGTTCTCTGCCCTGTCACCAGCTGTAGGGCAATGCAGGGATACTTAGACTTCTAGGCACGTGGGTATGAGTCCCCTTACCTTTGAAGAGGGCTCATACAGCTAGGAGACTAGGGCCTGTTGAGGGAAGTTTTAGGAGGTGACCAGCTCCCTTTTCTCTGTTTTGTAGCCCGGTAGCAAAGGACATTGCGCGATGGGGGGGATTTCCCCTCTCCCCATCGTGACAACTTGTCTTTACTGGTTGTAGCTTTCATCCAAGCAAGATACAGCATTAGTCTTTGGTCCCAGCAGGTATTGGCAATGTGTGGCAGGAATATATCTTCTGCTCTATCATGTACCTGGAGCTTTGCAAGAAAAGGACGTCTGCTTGTTAGCTCTAAACTGTGGCAGGAATTTGGCTTCTGCACTTTCTATCTTCTGCTGTCTGGGGACTGACTAGCTGAGGAGGAATATGGCTTCTCCTGGGTCTCTGGACAGTACTCACAGCTATCTTCTCAGGGTATGGTTCTTCCTGGAACTGGAGTGGTCTGCTTGCTTCTTCCAGCTGAGGCTACAAGGCTCAGGCTGGGGATGATGATCAATTGTCTCAGCCGAGACAAGATCCTGGCTTTGGATCCCTATATCTGGGAGCTCCTACACGCACAGCCTTCCCCTAGCAGGGGTGGCTGGCACACTAACTCCCCATGAGGCAGGATGTGGGCGCAACCCACTTTGCTCACAGAGGGGGGAGCTAAACTAGAATGAACTATTCTAGTCTAGAAACACTAAACTGTCTCTAACTCCTTGCTAACCCATTGCTGCCACCTGCTGGTGAACATAGAAATTACAGCAATATACATTTAACAAGGCTTTCAATGCACATTTGTGAGAATATGTGAAATTACATTAGATGACAAGGTTAATGCTCTTAACAGATTGTAGCGGGGTAGAAGAGTTTAGTAACACAACTCTGGGGTGTTAGATTCCCCCTTACTTTGAGTTAAGCCGCCCTCGACTTATGCTTAGGAGGGAGAGGAACCAGCTCTGGGTTACCCAAATAAAATACAAAGTGCTGTATGTATTACACATATGACATACATAACATTTAACGCCTACCCGAGGTTCCTGCCCACATGAGTAGGGTGTCCTAAGTAACAGTTTCCCTCTCGGTATAACCAGTGAACCAAAGGTCTGCACTAAGCAATCACTACTGACTGACTTGTTCTGGATCCTCTAAACACCAAAGAAAGCATGGGGGTGTCTTTACTCTGTAGTCCCGCCATTATGCAATAAAATGCCCACAAATGGAAGGGTGGCTTCATCCTGTATTCCCTTCCCTGCACCAAAGTCAAAATATAAGGCTTATAGCACGATAACTATGGTGACTATGGGTAGGTAAATGGTACTAAGGCTTGAGGTACCATACCTTAGGCAAAGGCACAGAATGGGAGGTATTAGCGTCTCCATGCACTTCTGGCAGTCACAGGAGGAGGGTATAATAATCCCATGAAACTCCTGGAAGACACCTCAGGATGGGAGCAATCCTGAACATATAACAAGTGGGAACGAGGGGTCAAAAACTCCTCTAAACATTCCCGAAGCAGCGGGGTTACCCGTGTAGTTACTAGACCTGGCAGGACTTACCACTTGGTCCTACCCTGGGTACCTATGGGTATATAACACCGGGTGTAAGCCATAAGTATTAGGTGTCCATATAGGCAGTCAGTATAAAGGGGAGAGAGAACAAGAGCTGTAAAGTAAGTGCATGAGGGTCACATTGCAGCACCTAGAAGAGAATACACACAATGGGCATATAATACTTGAACGGTGCATAACCTGTAACCTGGTACTGACATTAGTGCAAAAACATTACAGTATGAATCACAAAGAGCTCAGGTATACGTTTGAGTCTTTTCTTTGGGCGCAAGCTTAATACATTGCAATAAACAATTTTTTTTAAATAATGCAAATTTATTAGTGCAAGAGTATGCTCAAATAAGGCTTGAGTCCTTTAAGTTTAAGTACTTGATGTAGAATCCTCTGGAAACAAGTAAAAAGTCAATTGTAATCCACAGAAATAATAGAGTTACTAGTAATCCAATGAGGGATATAAAATGTCATATACAAACACATAAAATAGCAGTGTATTTTAGAACCATAGTTCCATAAGGTTATCTAGTAACCTGAGAAAGGGGATAAAACAATGTGAACTTGGATGCAAGGGGTTAAATGATGATGGACGGAGTCCTTACAGCACATGACCATCAGGGTGAGGATAAAATAGGGCAACCTGGAAAAGAAACATTAAAACAATGCCAACGGGTCCTCATCCGTCAGGAACAGTCCATTACGTGGCTCCCATTAGTCCTTTTTTTTTAAAAGGATGGCATTTTAGAGAAGGGCGTCCAGGTCCTCCTCACTACTCGAGCTACTGAAGCGCATTAGGGGGCGCACTTGCCTCTGGTAGCTCAAAGTCGCAGCTGTAGTGGTACACCACTGCCCTCTAGTGGTGCTCTTAGTATTTGGCTGAGAAGACAGCCTGGTGAAAGCAATAGTGACTTGCTGCAAGCCGGGATCCCTAGCCGGTGCAGAGGCGGTTAATACTTCCAGCTGGAGGGGTTCTGGTAGGCAAATAGAGGGTGCCTGGGGCTGCTTCCATGGTAACACATATGGCTGCACTCTGGGGCTGAAAGTTAGAACAGAGTTATTGATTTGGCCCACCCGCAGTGTTGGTGGTGCAGCCAGGTCAGGGATGAGTGGTTCAGGTTCAGGCTGAGGCTGTTCCTTAAAGCGTAACCTGCCATCTTGAGTCTCTTGCAAACAACGGACTCCCCCTGCAGAGCCTGGGTCCTCCTGCCAGGTCTCTGGGGTAACTGCAGGGGTTAAAGATTTGGCCAGCAGGGTCACTCCGGCAGCAAATGGGCCTTGTATGGAGCGCATGAGGGTATATTCCACCTGATCCCCTGCGTAGGGGTTGTGACGGGCCTGTGGTAGGTAATGCAGAGCGGCTGCCTACAAATATTTCAGCACCGGAATGACTGTCTTGGAGGAAGCCAATTCCTCTTTCAACTGAGAACCAGAGTACAGTCCCAGTGCGTCCGGTTAGCTTAGAGTCTCCTGGCTGGGGATCATCTATAACTTGCTTCGCCCATTCCACCATGGCCGATTTATATTCCCAGGCCGTCTGGGCATGGGTAGTGATCTATGTGGGGACCTCTGGGTTCAAACGTCCCGCTCTGGCGGTATTGGCTCTGGGCGGCGGAGTGTAAGTTCCGACCGCCTCCGCCGCACCAGTATGTGTCCTTGGCGGAGCAGGCTTGGGCCTATCAGGGGTATTGGGACCCACCGGGAGCAGTGCAGGGGCAACTTTGGACCGGGCCTGGTCCTCAGGGAGTGCGTCCAGAGGAGGGCATCTAAAGTAATAACTGGAATGGGGCAATTACAGTACCCTGAAAGATTATTAAAATTAGGGCTATTCACTTTAGAAAAAAGACGACTGAGGGGAGATCTAATTAATATGTATAAATATATCAGGGGTCAGTACAGAGATCTATCCCATCAGCTATTTATCCCCAGGACTGTGACTGTGACGAGGGGACATCCTCTGCGTCTGGAGGAAAGAAGGTTTGTACACAAACATAGAAAAGGATTCGTTACGGTAAGAGCAGTGAGACTATGGAACTCTCTGCCTGAGGAGGTGGTGATGGTGAGTACAATAAAGGAATTCAAGAGGGGCCTGGATGTATTTCTGGAGCGTAATAATATTACATGCTATAGCTTCTAGAGAGGGGTCGTTGATCCAGGGAGTTATTCTGATTGCCTGATTGGAGTCGGGAAGGAATTTTAAATTCCCCTAAAGTGGGGAAAATTGGCTTCTACCTCACAGTTTTTTTTTTTTGCCTTCCTCTGGATCAACTTGCAGGATAACAGGCCGAACTGGATGGACAAATGTATTTTTTCGGCCTTATGTACTATGTTACTATGTTACCTGATGTCGCGGCTGGTTCCGGTGCCTCCTGGTGGAGCGCGGGGGCCTCTGCGATAGGTGACGTCATCATGGCTGTCTCTGAAGCTATAGTCCGCTCTGCAGGATTTGCGGCTTGCTTCTGGGCCGGGAGATCAGTCGCTGGGGCAGCCGATAAGATGGTCGGTGCAGTCGTCTCCTCCAGTGTCTTGAGAGGGGTGACGTCTGCTTCTGCGGGAGTGGGCTGGAGTGCGGTGGCTATCTTGTCCTTGGCGCTGGCAGCTGTCTGGGTTGCAGGGTCGGTAGCGCGGAGGGATCCACTGCCTCCGGGATTGCGGCAAAGATGGAAGGACCACTTTTCTTCACCAGCTGGGAGATTTGGATCTCTGGCGAGTGGTCCTCATAGACATGTTCTCCTCCGATAACCATTTGGTTCCACTTCGGTGAAGGGAACGCCATCTTCCTTGGCTCCTCTGTCACAATCAGTGCAGGAAATGCAGGAAGTGAGGGTGGAGCCCAGAGGGAGGAGTCTGTACTCCCTTGGCTCGCATTGCAAAGTTCTTGGTGGGCAGGCTTGAGAGTTCCCGCTTCTAGGGGGGGCGTAGTCATCATTTTCGCGCTCTTGGAAGCCATGAAGACACTGAGCCGTGAAGGAAAAATGGCAGATTAACCCCTAGTGCTGACGCGCACAATGCAGCGCTTTCTGGTCCCGCAACAAAAGTAATAAAGTCAATTTTCAGGGTTTTGGCACAATTCCTAGATCTTGCAGTACTGTTAAACATGCAATTTGATCCTGTTGGCACACAATTCAATCCGATCCTGTTGTAGCAGAGTTAGGCACACAATGTGGTTCATATCCTGTTGGCACACAATGCGGTTCATATCCTGTTCGTGACGCCAAAAATGCAATGAGCCGGACCGCGGGTAAAGTTACACGGAAGCCAAATTATGCAGTGGGTCAGGATATGGGTATAATAGTCTATAGTTTTGTTTGTGATGCCAATTGCAGCGTGCGCAGGGTACTGTCACAGGGCCCTTTAAGGTGTCGTAACTCACGTACCAGGTTAGGAATGCCAGAGTGATGTAATGTCTCTGTATGGTAGTAGTAATAGTGTCAACGGTGTCTCCTACCTGGGTACGGCTGGACTCCTGGATCCTGGCTCACTTGCAATAAAATGAGTATGATGCTAGTAGGAATAATGGAGGGATTTGCAGCAGAAATTGAGATCCAGACCTTTGGTAAAGTTCAAACTTGTCTTTACTGGTTGTAGCTTTCATCCAAACAAGATACAGCATTAGTCTTTGGTCCCAGCAGGTATTGGCAATGTGTGACAGGAATATATCTTCTGCTCTATCATGTACCTGGAGCTTTGCAGGAAAAGGACGTCTGCTTGTTAGCTCTAAACTGTGGCAGGAATTTGGCTTCTGCACTTTCTATCTTCTGCTGTCTGGGGACTGACTAGCTGAGGAGGAATATGGCTTCTCCTGAGTCTCAGGACGGTACTCACAGCTATCTTCTCAGGTTATGGTTCTTCCTGGAACTGGAGTGGTCTGCTTGCTTCTTCCAGCTGAGGCTGCAAGGCTCAGGCTGGGGATGATGATCAATTGTCTCAGCCGAGACAAGATCCTGGCTTTGGATGCCTATATCTGGGAGCTCCTACATGCACAGCCTTCCCCTAGCAGGGGTGGCTGGCACACTAACTGTAACTTCCTTCCCTCCCCATGAGGCAGGATGTGGGCGCAACCAACTTTGCTCACAGAGGGGGAGGTAAACTAGAATAAACTATTCCAGTCTAGATACACTAAACTGTCTCTAACTCCTTGCTAACCCATTGCTGCCATCTGCTGGTGAACATAGAAATTACAGCAATATACATTTAACAAGGCTTTCAATGCACATTTGTGAGAATATTATGTGAAATTACATTAGATGGCAAGGTTAATGCTCTTAACAGATTTTAGCGGGGTAGAAGAGTTTAGTAACACAACTCTGGGGTGTTACACGTGTTCCAGATGAGGCCGCACCAACCCTTTGTAAAGTGATAATATCACATCCCTGCCCCACGAGTCCATGCCTCGTTTAATGCATGACAGTATCCTGGTGGCCTTAGAAGCTGTTGATTGACATTGTATGCTGTAATTTAATCTACCATCTACGAGGAAACCCAAATCCTTCTCTATAATTGACTCTCCCAGTGTTACTACCAAGATGCATAACTTTACATTTATCCACATTGAACCTCATTTGCCAAGTTGATGCCCAATCACTCAGTGTTTAAGTCAGCTTGTAGTATATGGCATCTTCCATAGACTGTACAGTGCTACATAGTGTCCTCTGCAAAAATAGAAATGGTGCTATTAAATCCCGTCCTCGATATCGTTAATAAATAAAATAATAAAGGACCCAGGTTTCAATCCAATTACTAAACTTTACTTTCTAAACCTATAGACCTTATTTTACCTATTAAACATCTATTTCTTACAAGAATAAATGTGGATAATGACCCCTGTCTCTCTGAAGCTGCCTAAACACATAAGATAAAAGCCTGCCCACCATTGTTTGAAAATTTTATGCAGATATCTGACAGTAGACTTCCGTCTGCTGAAAATGTCTGTTAGGTTAAAAAATCTTGTCTGTGGTTGGCTTAAAATCCACGTTTGCACCACTGACTGAATTTAGCCCGTCAGCTGCTGCTTTGTGTGAGCCCGCTGAGGGTTTTCTTTTTTAATTGTGTTTCTCAGCCAGTTTTGTTTCTCGTGGCATGAAGCGATGCGTCCTCGTCTCCAGAGCAACAGGGAGCGGGGAGGACCCGGCCGCGCAGACCTCATCAGTGTGGCCGGCGTCCTCCGCTCCCATGGTGATGGCAATAAGTCTGAGTGCCGAGCAGGGCACTCAGCGCTCAGCTGTATGCAAGAGAGTGTCATGTGGCGCTGGCCACGTCACATGACTCCTCTCCTCCACTATTTAACCACTTCAACCCCGCTAGCTAAAACCCCCTTAATGACCAGGCCACTTTTTACACTTCTGCACTACACTACTTTCACCATTTATTGCTCGGTCATGCAACTTACCACCCAAATGAATTTTACCTCCTTTTCTTCTCACTAATAGAGCTTTCATTTGGTGGTATTTCATTGCTGCTGACATTTTTACTTTTTTTGTTATTAATCGAAATTTAACGATTTTTTTGCAAAAAAATGTCATTTTTCACTTTCAGCTGTAAAATTTTGCAAAAAGAACCACATCCATATATAAATTTTTTGCTAAATTTATTGTTCTACATGTCTTTGATAAAAAAAAATGTTTGGGCAAAAAAAAAAAAATGGTTTGGGTAAAAGTTATAGCGTTTACAAATTATGGTACAAAAATGTGAATTTCCGCTTTTTGAAGCAGCTCTGACTTTCTGAGCACCTGTCATGTTTCCTGAGGTTCTACAATGCCCAGACAGTAGAAAAACCCCACAAATGACCCCATTTTAGAAAGTAGACACCCTAAGGTATTCGCTGATGGGCATAGTGAGTTCATAGAACTTTTTATTTTTTGTCACAAGTTAGCGGAAAATGATGATTTTTATTTTTATTTTATTTTTTCTTACAAAGTCTCATATTCTACTAACTTGCGGAAAAAAAAAAAAATTTCTAGGAACTCGCCATGCCCCTCACAGAATACCTTGGGGTGTCTTCTTTCCAAAATGGGGTCACTTGTGGGGTAGTTATACTGCCCTGGCAATTTAGGGGCCCAAATGTGTGAGAAGTAGTTTGCAATCAAAATGTGTAAAAAATGGCCTGCGAAATCCAAAAGGTGCACTTTGGAATATGTGCCCCTTTGCCCACCTTGGCTGCAAAAAAGTGTCACACATCTGGTATCGCCGTACTCAGGAGAAGTTGGGGAATGTGTTTTGGGGTGTCATTTTATATATACCCATGCTGGGTGAGAGAAATATCTTGGCAAAAGACAACTTTTCAAAAAAAATGTATACAAAGTTGGCATTTGACCAAGATATTTTTCTCACCCAGCATGGGTATATGTAAAATGACACCCCAAAACACATTCCCCAACTTCTCCTGAGTACGGCGATACCAGATGTGTGACACTTTTTTGCAGCCAAGGTGGGCAAAGGGGCACATATTCCAAAATGCACCTTTCGGATTTCGCAGGCCATTTTTTACACATTTTGATTGCAAAGTTCTTCTCACACATTTGGGCCCCTAAATTGCCAGGGCAGTATAACTACGCCACAAGTGACCCCATTTTGGAAAGAAGACACCCCAAGGTATTCCGTGAGGGGCATGGCGAGTTCCTAGAATTTTTTATTTTTTGTCGCAAGTTAGTGGAATATGAGACTTTGTAAGGAAAAAATAAAAATAATAATAAATCATCATTTTCCGCTAACTTGTGACAAAAAATAAAAAATTCTAGGAACTCGCCGTGCCCCTCACGGAATACCTGGGGGTGTCTTCTTTCCAAAATGGGGTCACTTGTGGCGTAGTTATACTGCCCTGGCAATTTAGGGGCCCAAATGTGTGAGAAGTACCTTGCAATCAAAATGTGTAAAAAATGGCCTGCGAAATCCGAAAGGTGCACTTTGGAATATGTGCCCCTTTGCCCACCTTGGCTGCAAAAAAGTGTCACACATCTGGTATCGCCGTACTCAGGAGAAGTTGGGGAATGTGTTTTGGGGTGTCATTTTACATATACCCATGCTGTGTGAGAGAAATATCTTGGCAAAAGACAACTTTTGCCATTTTTTTATACAAAGTTGGCATTTGACCAAGATATTTTTCTCACCCAGCATGGGTATATGTAAAATGACACCCCAAAACACATTCCCCAACTTCTCCTGAGTACGGCGATACCAGATGTGTGACACTTTTTTGCAGCCTAGATGCGCAAAGGTGCCCAAATTCCTTTTAGGAGGGCATTTTTAGACATTTGGATCCCAGACTTCTTCTCACACTTTCGGGCCCCTAAAAAGCCAGGGCAGTATAAATACCCCACATGTGACCTCACTTTGGAAAGAAGACACCCCAAGGTATTCAATGAGGGGCCTGGCGAGTTCATAGAATTATTATTTTTTTTGCATAAGTTAGCGGAAATTGTTTTTTTGTTTTTTTTCTCTCTCACAAAGTCTCACTTTCCGCTAACTTAGGACAAAAATTTCAATCTTTCATGGACTCAACATGCCCCTCAGCGAATACCTTGGGGTGTCTTCTTTCCGAAATGGGGTCACATGTGGGGTATTTATACTGCCCTGGCTTTTTAGGGGCCCTAAAGCGTGAGAAGAAGTCTGGAATATAAATGTCTAAAATTTTTTACGCATTTGGATTCCGTGAGGGGTATGGTGAGTTCATGCGAGATTTTATTTTTTGACACAAGTTAGTGGAATATGAGACTTTGGGCTAACTTGGGCCCAAAAAATGTCTGAATGGGGCCTTACAGGGGGGGTGATCAATGACAGGGGGGTGATCATCCATATAGACTCCCTGATCACCCCCCTGTCATTGATCACCCCCCTGGTAAGGCTCCATTCAGACGTCAGTATGATTTTTACGGATCCATGGATACATGGATCGGATCCGCAAAACACATGCGGACGTCTGAATGGAGCCTTACAGGGGGGTGATCAATGACAGGGGGTGATCAGGGAGTGTATATGGGTGATCACCCCCCTGTCATTGATCACCCCCCTGTAAGGCTCCATTCAGACGTCCGTATGATTTTTACGGATACATGGATACATGGATCGGATCCGCAAAACACATGCGGACGTCTGAATGGAGCCTTACATGGGGGTGATCAATGACAGGGGGGTGATCAATGACAGGGGGTGATCAGGGAGTGTATATGGGTGATCACCTGCCTGTCATTGATCACCCCCCTGTAAGGCTCCATTCAGACGTCCGCATGTGTTTTGCGGATCCGATCCATGTATCCATGGATCCGTAAAAATCATACGGACGTCTGAATGGAGCCTTACAGGGGGGTGATCAATGACAGGGGGTGTTCAGGGAGTGTATATGGGTGATCACCCGCCTGTCATTGATAACCCCCCTGTAAGGCTCCATTCAGACGTCCGCATGTGTTTTGCGGATCCGATCCATGTATCCATGGATCCGTAAAAATCATACGGACGTCTGAATGGAGCCTTACAGGGGGGTGATCAATGACAGGGGGGTGATCAATGACAGGGAAGTGATCAGGAAGTCTATATGCGTGATCACCCCCTTGTCATTGATCACCCCCCTGTAAGGCTGCATTCAGACGTCCGTATGCGTTTTGCGGATCCGATCTATGTATCCGTGGATCCGTAAAAATCATACGGACAGCTGAATGGAGCCTTACAGGGGGGTGATCAATGACAGGGGGTGATTAGGGAATCTATATGGGTGATCACCCGCCTGTCATTGATCACCCCCCTGTAAGGCTCCATTCAGACGTCTGTATGTGTTTTGCGGATCCGATCCATGTATCCGTGGATCCGTAAAAATCATACGGACGTCTGAACGGAGCCTGACAGGGGAAATGATCAATGACAGGGGGGTGATCAATGACAGGGGGGTGATCAGGGAGTTTATATGGGGTGATCATGGGTGATCAGGGGTTCATAAGGGGTTAAAAAGTGACGGGGGGGGGGGTTTAGTGTAGTGTGGTGTTTGGTGCGACTTTACTGATCTACCTGTGTCCTCTGGTGGTCGATCCAAACAAAAGGGACCACCAGAGGACCAGGTAGCAGGTATATTAGACGCTGTTATCGAAACAGCGTCTAATATACCTGTTAGGGGTTAAAAAAAAATCACATCTCCAGCCTGCCAGCGAGCGATAGCCGCTGGCAGGCTGGAGATCCACTCGCTTACCTTCTGTTCCTGTGAGCGCGCGTTCACAGGAAATCTCGGCCCTCGCGAGATGACGCGTATATGCGTCACTGTGCGCAGGGCTGCCGCCTCCGGACCGCACGTCTGCGTTAGGCGGTCCGGAGGCGGTTAAACAGGCAGCCTGCTGGCCAGAGGTTGCCTGTGATTAAAGTCCATTACTTGGTGTATCTATCCTGAGAAATTCCTGGTATTGGTATTTGACTCCCGGCCCGTGTCTCGTTTTTGCCTGCTCCCTGGTTGTGTTTGCTTCTCTTGGTATTGACCCCTAGTTAATATTTTGACTTGTCTTCGCCTGCTCCCTGGTCATGTTTGCTTCTCCTGGTATTGACCCTTTGCTTGTTTGGTTTGGCTTCCTCTACCTTCCTGGTACCGCGGTTATCTCCTGATATAGTCACTGCTAGTTTGACTTTTTGTTTGTTCGTCTTGTGTGTTCCCCTCGCACTTACTCAGGTCAGTGACCGCCGACCAGTAGCGCTCCATTGCCTAGGACGGGTAAGTGCAAGTAGGCAGGGACAGAGGTGTGGGTGGAGTTAGTCGTGCACCCTTTCCCACCCCTTTGTGTGACAGAATCACAGGCCTAAATACTATCCCTACTTTACTATGGATCTGTTGTTGAATCTCACGGATCATGTCCAAAACCTGGCTCAGATTGTTCAGGAACTAGGGGAGAGGCTACAGGCGTAAGAGGTTGCCCGGAACCTTCCTGCTCTCCCTTCGTCCGCTCAGGCGGAACCCCATGTTAAACTTCCAGACCAGTTCTCGGGATCGCAAGTGTTTTTTAGCTTTTAAGGAGAGCTGCAAATTGTATTTCTGTCTTTGAGCCTATTCTTCTGGTTCTGAACCCCAGAAAGTGGACATTGTTATTTCCTTACTACAAGGCGATCCCCAGGATTGGGCGTTTTCGTTACCCCCTGACTCTCAGCATCTCAGTTCTGTTGATGCATTTTTTCAGGCCCTTGGGATTTTGTAAGATGAGCCTGACAACGCAACTGTAGAAGAGAGTCAGCTAAAATCTCTTGTGCAGGGTGACCGACCAGTAGAGGATTACTGTACTCAGTTTAGAAAGTCGTGCGTCCCCTCTGGTTGGAATGAACCTGCCCTCAAAAGCCAGTTAAGATCTGTTCTATCCGAAACCGTAAAAGACATGTTAGTATGTTACCCTCCTCCTGTGACATTAGAAGAAACCATGACTCTTGTAGTGAGACTGGACAGACGCATTAGGGAGAGACACAGGAAGAATCTGCTTTCTCCACAGGTTATGTCCAAACCCGAGACAGGTCCGGCGGGAGTCAAGTCCGAGTCCTCGACTGACGAACCTATGCAGTTGGGAATGACCAGAAGAGACCAACGCCGCTGTACATGTTTTTACTGTGGCGACTATGACCATTGGATCCGGCAGTGTCCCAAGGTCTCTCCATCAGGAAGATCAACCAAATCAGAGAGAGCTAAGGACAAGGTACTTCTTAGGTTTTTTTAAAAAAAACAATCGTTGGTACCTGTGACTATTTCTTCAGGTTTAAACAGAGGTTCAGGGAGTGCTTTTATCGACTTTGGTTCAGCCGCTAAACTTTATGGATATCAAGTTTGCTCTTCAGGTGGGGATACCTATTTTAACCCTTTCTAACCCCATTCACATTGTGGACATTGACTCTACCCCTTTGATGGGAGGAACGGTAAAATTTTGTACACCTGAGAACTTTGACCGTAGGGGTGTGTCATACAGAAAATTGTTCTTTTTTAATCTTGGAAAATTTGCCTGTTGAAGTGGTTTTAGGTATCCCATGGCTCCAATTGCATAATCCTGTCATTAATTGGACCACGGGGGAGATTGAGAAATGGGGTCCTCAATGTAGTTCTTGTTTTCCTATTGTGCAGGCGGTAGCCTTTGCTGAGTCAAAAACGGTACCTCCATATATCGAGGAATATACTGATGTGTTTTCTGCATCCGACCCGGAGAGTCTGCCGCCCCATAGATCAAAGGACTGCGCTATTGAATTATTCATAGGTTCTAAGTTTCCGAAGGTCGTATATATAATTTATCTGGTACGGAGCGTAATTCCATGAGAGAGTATATTAAGGAAAGTCTTATTAAAGGGCACATTAGACCCTCTGTGTCTCCTATGGGGGCGGGGGTTCTTTTTTGTCAAAGAAAGATGGAGGCTTTAGACCCTGTATTGACTATCGGGAATTGAACAAAATCACCATTAAAAATCAATATCCTCTCCCATTAATTCCCGATCTGTTCAATCAGGTTCTAGGAGCATCATGGTTTTCCAAACTTGATCTTGGAGGGGCTTATAATTTTATTCAAATTAAAGAAGGGGGTGAATGGAAAACTGCTTTTAACACTCCTGAGGGACATTTTAAATATTTGGTCATGCCCTTTGGGCTTAGTAATGCTTCTGCAGTGTTTCAAAATTCCATGAATAATATTTTCAGAGAATTTATTGGTAAATTTATGATTGTATATCTGGATGATATTTAGATTTTTTAATTGATATACTTTAAGAAAAAAATCAATTATCTGTCAAGTTAGAGAAATATAGAGAGAGAGTATTTTTGAGGTGCAAGAAATTTTGTATCTAGGCTATATCTTCACTCCACACTTTTAAGATGGATCCGGGTAAGGTATAAGCTATTCTAGACTGGGTGAAACCTTCTTCCCTTAAAGCCTTACAGCATTTTTTAGGGTTCTCCAATTATCACCGTAAATTTAATTTAAAAAGATTTGGTAATTGCTAAGCCCCTGACCGATCTTACTAAGAAGGGGCGGATCTTAGTAACTGGCTTTGGGAGGCCATTGAAGCCTTCGAAACCCTTAAAAAATCTTTTAGGAAAGCCCCAGTCCTGGTTCAACTGGATCATGAGAAACCTTTTATAGTGGAGGTAGATGCCTCTGAAGACGCGGTGGGGGCAGTTCTTCCTCAGGGATCCTCTAATATCACTAACCTAAGACCCTGTGCCTTCTTTTCACTAAAGTTCTCTTCTACTGAAAGAAATTATGATATTGTGAATTGTGAATTGTTAGCCATTAAGTGGGCATTTGAGGAATGGAAACATTTTATAGAGGGGGCCAAACATTGCATCACTGTTCCTACTGACCATAAGAATTTAGTATTTCTTGAATCAGCAAAGCGTCTGAATCCTCGCCAAGCTAGGTAGGCATTATTCTTCACGCGTTTTAACTTCTCTATCACTTTTAGGCCAGGAAGTAAGAATGTGAAGGCTGATGCTTTGTCTCGAAGTTTTTGTGCGTTCCAACCACCTGATACTCCTCCTGAACCCATCTTACCTGCTAACATAATTGTGGCATCATTATCTTCGGATCTTTCTTCTGATATTGAGGCAGCACAACACCTAGCTCCGGCGCAGACACCCTCAGATAAGTTATTTGTGTCTCTGCTTGTGAAGTATGTGCCAGGTCTAAGACTCCTAGAACATGTCCTGCCGGGGAGTTACGACCACTACCCATTCCTAGGAAACCCTGGTCACATTTCTATGGATTTCATTACTGACTTGCCACCCTCTGAGGGTAAGTCAGTGGTTTGGGCAGTGGTCGATAGGTTTAGTAAAATGGTACACTTCGTTCCTCTAGCCAAGACACTGGCTTCTGTTTTTATTGAGCAAGTGGTGCAATTGCATGGAGTTCCTGAGTTCCTGAGAACATTGTATCCGACAGGGGTGTCCAGTTCGTTTCCAAATTTTGGACAGCCTTTTGTCAGAGATGTAAGATATCACTGTCCTTTTCGTCAGCTTTTCATCCCGAGACTAATGGACAGACTGAACATATGAATCAGGTTGTTGAACAATTTTTAGGGTCTTACATCTCTGATAATCAGCAATTATGGGTGAAATACATTTCTTTGGCAGAGTTCGCCATCAATAACAGCGTAAACTCTTCTTCAGGATTATCTCAGTTGTTCTGTAATTTAGGTTTCCATCCTCGATTTAATTCCTGTTCATCTGCTTCCTCACCTAACCCTGAAGCTGATTGTGTTATTTCAGAACTGTGCACAGTTTGGGCTCGGGTTCAATCGAACCTGGTAAAAGCCCAGGAGACTCAGAAAATGAATGCTAATAGGAAGCGTTCCAAAGGGGTGGATTTTAAGGTTGGGGAGAAGGTTTGGTTGTCCACAAGAAATTTGTCGATTAAAGGGTCTTCTAAGAAATTTGCGCCACGATTTCTTGGTCCATATGAAATTCGACATTATTAATCCTGTATCGTTTAGGTTGAAGCTGCCAGACTCGTTTCGCATTCATGACGTATTTCATGAATCTTTACTTAAAAAATATATTCTGCCCATAGTTTCGTCACAGTCAGTCCCTTCCCTGGTACTGGTGGACGGTCAAGATGAGTTTATCATATCTAAAATCATTGATGTAAGGAGAATTCGAAACTCATTTCAATACCTTGTTCATTGGAGGGGTTATGGACCCGAGGAGAGATACTGGGTGTCGGCGAATAGGATTCATGCTACTGGATTGATTAAAAATATGTAATCTCGCTCATTCGGAGAAACCTTCTTCAGTCTCTTTGTGTCCAGTGGCCCCTCGTAGAAGGGGGGGTACTGTTACAGGACGCCAGGGTTCCCCGCTTCTCCTCTGTGCCGCCGGCATCCTGCAGGGAGAGTGGAGCGAGGACGCTCGCTCTGTCCCCATCTCTAGAGTAACAGGGAGCGGGGAGGACTCGGCCGGGCACACCTCATCAGCGTGGCCGGCGTCCTCCGCTCCCATTGTGATGGCAATAAGTCTGAGTGCTGAGCTGGGCACTCGGCGCTCAGCTGTATGCAGGAGAGTGAGTCATGTGGCGCTGGCCACGTCACTTGACTCCTCTCTTCCACTATTTAAACAGGCAGCCTGCTGGCCAGAGGTTGCCTGTGATTAAAGTCCATTACTTGGTGTATCTATCCTGAGAAATTCCTGGTATTGGTATTTGACTCCCGGCCCGTTTATCATCTTCGCCTGCTCCCTGGTCATGCTTGTATCTCCTGATATTGACCCCTGGTTCGTATTTTGACTCTGTTTCACCTGCTCCCTAGTCGTGTTTTCTTCTCCTGGTATTGACCCTTTGCTTGTTTGGTTTGGCCTCCGCTAACTCTCTGGTACCGCGGTTATCTCCTGATATAGTCATTGCTAGTTTGACTTCTTTGTGTTTGTTTGTCTTGTGTGTTCCACTCGCACTTACTCAGGTCAGGGACCGCCGCCCAGTTGCGCTCTGTTACCTAGGACGGGTAAGTGCAAGTAGGCAGGGACAGAGGTGTGGGTGGAGTTAATATTGCACCCTTTCCCACCTCTTTTTTTATTTCTAAAGGACCTTTTACACTGGCCAAACAATGGGACAGTTATCGGGAATGAGCGTTAGTATCAATGCCCATTCCCAATAATTGCCCTGTGTAAAGGTACAACTAATTGCTAGATCAACAAGCAAATGCTCGTTCATCAGGTGCTCCCACATTTTATACAGCACACAAAATCTTTGTTCTTAGGCAGCACATAGTCCTCTGTCAACAAGGATGTGCTGCCCAATAACAAGAAACAAATGATCTTAGTAGCAATCATTCAGCCTCCTACAGACCCGATCATTTACACAGGCTGAAAGGGTGGGCAAAGGGCCTTTACTTTTTCAAAACTCTGAAAGAATTTGGACTAATGTAGGAATTTGTGCATATAAATTACAAATTGTTTTAACCCCTTTAGGACACAGCCTTTTTTTTACCTTAAGGACCAGGCAATTTTTTGTGGTGATAACTTTAAAACGCTTTGACTTATCCAGGCCATTCTGAGATTCTTTTTTCGTCACATATTGTACTTCATGACACTGGTAAAATGAAGTAAAAAAAAAAAAAAATTTATTTATAAAAAAAATACCAAATTTACCCCAAATTTGTAAAAAATTGCAAATTTCCAAGTTTCAATCTCTCTACTTCTATAATACATAGTAATACCTCCAAAAATAGTTACTTTACATTCCTCATATGTCTACTTCATGTTTGGATCATTTTGGGAATGATATTTTATTTTTTGGGGATTTTACTTAGAAGTTTACAAGCAAATCTTGAAATGTTTCAGAAATTTTCAAAAACCCAATTTTTAGGGACCAGTTCAGGTCTGAAGTCACTTTGGAAAGCTTACATAATAGAAACCACCCAAAAATGACCCCATTCTAGAAACTACACCTCTCAAGGTATTCAAAACTGATTTACAAACTTTGTTAACCCTTTAGGTGTTCCACAAGAATTAATGGAAAATAAAGATACAATTTCAAAATTTCACTTTTTTGGCAGATTTTCCATTTAATATTTTTATTTATTTTGCAAAGCAAGGGTTAACAGCCAAAAAAAACTCAATATTTATGGCCCTGATTCTGTAGTTTACAGAAACACCCCATATGTGGTCGTAAACTACTGTATGGGCACACGGCAGCGCGCAGAAGGAAAGGAATGCCATACGGTTTTTGGAAGGCAGATTTTGCTGGACTGTTTTTATTTTTTGACACCATGTCCCATTTGAAGCCCCCTGATGCACCCCTAGAGTCAAAACTCCTTAAAAATGACCCCATCTAAAAAACTACACCCCTCAAGGTATTTAAAACAGATTTTACAAACTTCATTAACCCTTTAGGTGTTCCACAAGAGTGATTGGCAAATGGAGATGAAATTTCATAATTAAATTTTTTTTGAAAATTTTTCATTTGAATCCTTTTTTTTACAGTAACAAAGCAAGGGTTAACAGCCAAACAAAACTCTATATTTATGGCCCTGATTCTGTAGTTTACAGAAGCACCCCATATGTGGTCATAAACTGCTGTACGGGCACACGGCAGGGCGCAGAAGGAAAGGAATGCCATACGGTTTTTGGAAGGCAGATTTTGCTGGACTGTTTTTTTTTCTTTTTTTACACCATGTCCCATTTGAAGCTCCCCTGATGCACCCCTAGAGTAGAAACTCCAAAAAAGTTACCCCATTTTTAGAAACTAAGGGATAGGGTGGCAGTATTGTTGGTACTAGTTTAGGGTACATATGATTTTTGGTTGCTCTATATTACACTTTTTGTGAGGCAAGGTAACAAGAAATAGCTGTTTTGGCACCGTTTTTATTTTTTGTTACTTACAACATTCATCTGACAGGTTAGATCATGTGGTATTTTTATAGACCAGGTTGTCACGGATGCGGCGATACCTAATATGTATAATTTTTTATTTATTTATGTAAGTTTTACACAATGATTTCTTTTTTTAAACAAAAAAAAATCATGTTTTAGTGTTTCCATAGTTGGAGAGCCATAATTTTTTCAGTTTTTGGGCAATTACCTTGGGTAGGGTATGATTTTGTCGGGATGAGATGACGGTTTTATTGGCACTATTTTGGGGTGCGTGTGACTTTTTGATCGCTTGCTATTTTTTATTTTACATTTTTTACGGTGTTCATCTGAGGGGTTAGGGCATGTGATATTCTTAGAGCGCCGGTCGATACGGACGGGTCGATACCTAATATGTATACATTTTTTTTTATTTATGTAAGTTTTACACAATAATATATTCGAAGCAAAAAAAAAAAAATCATGTTTTAGTGTCTCCATATTCTGAGAGCTATCGTTTTTTCAGTTTTTGGGCGATTATCTTGTGTAGGGTCTCATTTTATGCGGGATGAGATGACTGTTTGATTGGCACTATTTTGGAGTGCATATGACTTTTTGATTGCTTGCTATCACACTTTTTGTGATGCAAGGTGACAAAAAATTGTTTATTTAGCTCAGTTTTTGTTTTTTATTTTTTACGGTGTTCATCTGAGGAGTTAGGTCATGTGATATTTTTATAGAGCCGGTCGATACAGACGCGGCGATACCTAATATGTATAAAAATGTTTTATTTATGTAAGTTTTACACAATAACAGCTTATTTTTAAAAAAATGATGTTTTAGTGTCTCCATATTTTGTGCCATAGTTTTTTTATTTTTTGGGCGATTGTCTCAGCTAGGGGCTCATTTTTTGAGGGATGAGGTGACTGTTATATTGGTACTATTTTGGTGGGTCAGTGTCAGTGTGCTGGAGATTACTCAGTAGAGGGGGCGTGACCGGACTGTATATCAGGTAGCCAATCAGTAAACATCAACACTCACAGCAGGAAAGATAGGGATTGTGGGGATTGTAGTCTTTGTGAGGGAGAATCTGGCGCCATGATACTCTAAGGCTGGGTTCACACCTGAGCGTATTCGATAAGCTCTTTTTACTGGCGTTTTTGCGGCGTATTTTGGGGTGTTTTTGTATTTTGAAAACGCGCGTAGTACGCATGTTTGTGTGGTTAACCACAGAGGCATTCAATGAAAAACTGCCACAATACGCGCAACAATACGCCCCAAAGAAGCTCCTGTACTTCTTGGGGCATAGGGCATTTTACAGCGCATTCGTACGCGCTGTAAAACGCTCAGGTGGGAACCATGCCCATAGTGAAACATTGGTTTTTGCCTGTTGAGCATTTTACAGTGCGTAGGAACGTGCTGTAAAATGCTCAGGTGTGAACCCAGCGTCAGTGTGTTACAGGCTCACACAGGAGCTAGACAAATAAACTGCAAGGTAAATTGACGCTCTGGTTATATATATAGGTATGGGTTCTGGTTGGCTCACAGCTTGCAGCCTTAATAGGGTTGTTTTGATACCAACATTTTGATTCGGTTTCGATACCATAAAAAAGTATTGCGATACTCTATTCCGCATTTTATGGAACGTCCGGCCCATAATAGAACAGTCCTATCCTTTTTTTTTTGGGGGGACAAGGTGAAAAAAAAAATGAAATAAATGGCGAATCGCGCAGTTTTTCTTTTCCTTTTTTCTTTTAGGGTCCATTCACACGTCCTTGGTGTATTGCGGATCCGCAATACACCCAGCTGGCACCCCCCATAGAACTGCCTCTTAGAACAAGCCCGAAAGTTCGGGGCCACGCTCAGGAAATGCGGAGAGCACATAGTGTGCTCTCCGCATCGATTCCTGCCCCATTGAGAGTGAATGGGTCCGAACCCGTTCCCGATATTGCAGAACAGTTGCGGACCCATTTGCGGAAGTGTGAATGGACCCTTACAGTGTTCACCGCACAAGGCCACATGCACACGACCGTGGTGTGTTCTGCGATTTGCAAATCACGGATCCGCAAAACACAGATGGCGTCCGAGCGCGTTCCGCAATTTGCAGAATGGCACGGACAGCCTTTACATATAACTGCCTATTCTTGTCCGCAAAGCGCGGACAAGAATAGGACATGTTATATTTTTTTTGCGGGGCCAGTTTTTTTTATATTTTGGACTTTTCAGACGTGGCAATATGTAATATTTTATTTATTATTTATATATTTTATATGTAAAATTGGGAAAGGGGGGTGATTTATACTATTTTGGTTTATTTAATAACTATTTCTCCCCTTAGGGGCTAGAACCTGGGATCTTTTAATCTATTGTCCTATTCACCCTAATAGATCTCGATTAGGGTAAATAGGATCTTACACTCTCCCTGCTGTCCTGTGCTTTGTACACACAGCAGCAGGGAGCTGACCATGGCAGCCAGGGATTCAGTAGCGTCCTGGCTGCCATGCTAACCGATTGGAGCCCCAGGATTACACTGCTGGGGCTCCGATAACAACTGCTACTGCCACTAATGAGGGGAGGTGAGGGGACTCTGTGGCCACCAACGATTTTAATACTGTGGAGGGGGGGGGGGGAGAGGGTGCACTGCGCCACCAATGTTTTTAATACGGGGGGGGGGGGCGCACTGCGCCACCGATGATAATTAACGTTTAATATACAAATACAGCCGGCGGCAGAAACACATTGCCGGCGCCTGACCTCTGACAGGGCACTGAGATCAGCGGCAGTTAACCCCCTCAGGTGCAGCACCTGAGGGGTTAATTGCCGCAGATTGCAGCACCCTGTCAGAGGTTGGGTGCCGGCAATGTGTTTCTGCTGCTTGTATTTGTAATGTATTAAACGTTAGTTATCATTGGTGGCTCAGTGGCCACAGCCCCCCCACCCCCCCTCCTCGCTCTCATTGGTGGCAGCAGCGGCACAGGTGGAGGGAGATACTGCTTCCTTCTCCCCGTGCTGCTGAGGGAACATGACCGCGCTGAGAGCAGCGCTCTCATGTTCTCTAATACTGGGCTGTGCAGTAGCACAGCCTAGTATCGATAAAAGACAAATCCCGATATCGTATCGATACGGGGACAAAAGTATCGACTGGGTATCGAAAGTTCGATACCCGAAACAACCCTAAGCCTTAATGCAGTTTTTAAAAATTAAATTTACTCTACCAAAATACCCCTTTAAAAGGTTTATCCTACAAAACTATTACTATGCACTGCATAGGGCATTTCAGATGAAGTATTATTGCAATATACATGCAATAAAAATAGTTTTTTTTTTTTTCTGGTTGTGCTCCCCCTGGTGGACCAACATGAACTGTAGATTCCCTGCTCCTTTTCTTCTGCCAGTGCTGGTGTATCAATCTTATAGAGAAGCAAGTGCAGTAGTCCAGACACCATTTATTCATCCCTAATTTGAAAGTAATAGGCCGCTTTCACACCAGCGTGACAGATTGGCTCCAGACGCGTTCAGTGAAACTCTCACCATTTTGCAAGAAAGTTCAGTCAGTTTTGTCTGCGTTCAGATGTGTTTGTTACGCGCATGATAAAAAACTGAAGTTTTTCTTACTGAAGCCCCATTCACTTCTATGGGGCCAGGGCTGCGTGAAAAACGCTGAATATAGAACATGCTGCATTTTTCACGCAACGCAGAACTGATGCGTGAAAAAACCACTCATGTACACAGACCCATTGAAATAAATAGGTCAGGATTCAATGCGGGTGCTATGCGTTCACTTCACGCATCGCACCCGCGTGGAAAACTCACTCGTGTGAAAGGGGCCATAGAAAAATATAGCAATATCTCTCTCTAGACAGTGGAAAAGGAAATTGGGGGGGGGGGGGGGGAGCATTGCATAACATAGAACTGAGAATCCAAATATCAATCCATAGACAGCTGTTTGAGGCTGTTTAATATGCAAAGAGGTATCTCCCAGGGAAAGAGAACCATCTCGCTAGCACCACCTTTTGGAAGTGGCTCCATACTTGTCAAAGTCCAACTTTTTAACAAGCCTTGGAACATGACAAGAGAAAATAGCTAGTCTATGTAAAAGGGAATCTGACACCAGTGATCTCCCCATCAAACTGTTTGCATAAAAATATAGCCGTGGTTGACATGAGAATTTGTGACTTGAGAGTTACAGATTATTTGAGGCATCATTCGTCAGGAACAGAACAGGAACGAGTGGGGCTCATTATGTCTCTTCTGCAGGGAGATCCACAACCCTGGGCCTTCTCTCTGGATCCTAATGCTCTTGAACTGTTGTCTGTAGAGGAGCTTTTTGCTAAAGTGAATCCCCTGTCTCATTGTCAGGGTAATCGATCTGTTAAAGTTTATTCAGAATTTAGAAGACGGTCCATTGAATCCCAGTGGAATGAGCCGGCTCTCTGTTGTCATTTTCGCCAAGATTTGTCAAACCACTTAAAGGACCTTCTGGTTAACTAACTGCAAGCTTCTTCCTTGGAGGAGACCATGACTTTGGCCATCAGTGTTGACCGATGTCTGCCAGAGTGCAAGAAAGAGTGTTCTATCTTACCAACCACCTTACCTAAACCTGAGATTTGCCCTTTATCTTCCAAACAGCCTATGCAGTTGGGATCCATCATGTCTAGGCTGTGATTCTACTGTGGAAATGCCAATCAATGGCTTGGGGGTTGTCCTAGCATTCAAAGCAGGAAAAGCTCCAAAGCCTAGGAGGTTCATGGGAAGACCACCAAGCAGCCAGGCATTTCTGCTTATTCTACAAAAGTTCTTTCGCCTGTCTCTATTGCCTATAATAAAGATGGGTTTTTTTGGAAGCCTTTTTGTATTCTCAGGTAGTCAAAAGATTAGCTATTCCATTAACACAGCTTGCAAACCTGATCGGTATTACTTCAGTTAATAGTATGCCTTTGTACCAGGGTAGTGTCAAGTTTCTACCCCACCTGTAGTTGTGGGTGCTACTCATTTTGAATTGATTTCCTTCCTCGTTCTTGATAAGCTCCAAATGTATGGAATCTTGTATGTCTTTGTGTATCTCCAGTATCTCATCTGACACACCTCCACTACTACTCCATAGATCATACAGCTGTGCTAATGAGCTTTTCCTTGACATCTCGTTTTATAATTTCTGCTCATCTCAGCCTCATGATATCAAGCAAAAACCATTCTGTCTGAAGACATTGTGGTATTTGTGATTGCTTGTGATCTGGTCACTGACATTAGATGATTCCAGCAATCTGCTTCTGTGTCCGTTCCTGCTTAGTCCCAGCTCGTTCTGTACATGCAGATCATTTGATCCAATCTTTTCATAGAAAGTTTTCATTTAAACCTGGTACTAGGTATAAGTGGCCCATCAAAGGGGAAATACGGACAGGAATTCATCCAGCCAAACCACTATGCATTGCTGGGCTGTGAGGATTACAATGCCGACCAGTCAAGTCCTAGCTGGTCAACATGTCAATATGATTGGAAGCCTGTCCAATCCCATAGCTGGGTGGGGGATATAAGACTGCTGATTCCTGATTGACTTGCCTGTGATTTTGTTTGTATCCGGGCTCTATACTGTGCATATTCTGTTGTTTCTCCCGGTGAACTGATTTCTGTCTTGTTTCTAGATTATTCTGTGGCTGCTGTTCGTGTTGTCAGGGAAATCACATCGATACTGTTAGGAAATAATTTAGGTTGAGACTCAGGCCTCACAGTCTGCCAGACGGTTCTCCATTAGATGCAGCGTGCTGGAGAGCAAGACTTGAGGTACAGACACTGTGTGATTGAAACTTACTTGTCTTATTGAAGACACATAGAAAACCTTTATAATTGTTCAGAGTATTCAAACGTATCCAATAAAATCTCTTAGAAAAACTGTCTATCAGAATACTAAGTTAATAAGCCAATCATCAGTCTTAGGGTACATTCATTAGTGTATTACACCGGGCCGGCACCCCTATAGAAATGCCTATTCTTTTCCGCTATTGTGGACAAGAATAGGACATGTTCTATTTTTTTCGGGAGCCGCAGACCGAAAATGCGGATGCGGACAGCACAGTGTGTGCTGTCCACATCCTTTCCGTCCCCATTGATAAATGAATGGGTCCGCACCAGTTCTGCAGAATTTTGCGGACCCATTCTACGGACGTGTGAATGGAACCTTACAAAAAGGATATATAGAAACATTTAGCACATAACACATTATGACCTCAGCTTCTTGGAATGCGCAAGCTTCTACTTCTTGTGATTTGACTTGACCATCAGAACTGCTGCCCTCTGCCAACACTTTAAGTTCCATAAGCTACTTCAACTATCAGAGAGATACAAAATGGAGCTTAGCATGAATAGAAAATGAAGGATGAGAATAGAGAATTTAGCCAAGTTGTCCTCACTTTAATATGTTCCCCTCTTTTTCTCATATTCAGACACCACCAGGGGAAAGGCTACTTCTCCAAAGTCTTAAGACTATGGAAGGTACTTTCCTACCTCTTCACCTATTCGCCTTACACCCTCTTGGTCTGCGAAGGTACAGACATAGCCTGATCCTCCAGGGAGAAAGGCCTATGTCTGGGATTATGATACACAGTGTTCTTTATCACTTTACAAAGCTTGGGCAGGAGCCACCACCTACATAGTAACATAGTATATAAGGCCAAAAAAAGAGATTTGTCCATCCAGTTTGGCCTTTTATCCTGCAAGTTGATCCAAAGGAAGGCAAAAAAAACAAAACTGTGAGGTAGAAGCCAATTTTCCCCACTTAAGGGGGAAAAAAATTCCCTCCAATCAGACAATCAGAATAAACTCCCCGGATCAACGACCCCTCTCTAGTAGCTATTGCCTGTAATATTATTACACTCCAGAAATACATCCAGACCCCTCTTGAATTCCTTTATTGTACTCACCATCACAGCCTCCTCAGGCAGAGAGTTCCATAGTCTCACTGCTCTCACCGTAAAGAATCCTCTTCTATGTTTGTGTACAAACCTTCTTTCCTCCAGATGCAGAGGATGTCCCCTCGTCACAGTCCTGGGGATAAATAGATGATGGGAGAGATCTCTGTACTGTCCCCTGATATATTTATACATAGCAATTAGATCTCCCCTCAGTCGTCTTTTTAATAACCCTAATGTTGATAATATTTCAGGGTACTGTAGTCCACTCATTCCATTTATTTTTGTAGTTGCCCTCCTCTGGACCCTCTCCAGCTCTACTATGTCTCCCTTGTTTACAGGAGCCCAGAACTGTACACAGAACTCCATGTGTGTTCTGACTAGTGATTTGTAAAGGGTAGGACTATGTTCTCATCACGGGCATCTATGCCCCTTTTGATGCAACCCATTATCTTGTTGGCCTTGGCAGCAGCTGCCTGACACTGGTTTTTACTGCTTAGTTTGCTGTTTATTAAAATTTCTAGGTCCTTTTCCATGTCAGTGTTACCGAGTGTTTTACCATTTAGTATGTACGGGTGACTTGCATTATTCCTTCCCATGTGCATAACCTTACATTTGTCAGTGTTAAACCTCATCTGACACTTCTCTGCCCAAGCCTCCAATCCAGATCCTTCTGTAGCAGTATACTGTCTTCTTCCGTGTCAATTACTTTACAGAGTTTAGTGTCATCTGCAAAAATTGATACTTTACTGTGCAAGCCTTCTACAAGATCATTAATAAATATGTTGAAGAGAATAGGGCCCAATACTGACCCCTGAGGTACTCCAGTAGTGACAGTGACCCAATCTGAGTGTGTACCATTAATAACCACCCTCTGTTTTCTATCACTGAGCCAGTTACTTACCCACATACAGACATTTTCTCCCAGTCCGCGCATTCTCATTTTATATACTAACTTTTTATGTGGTACAGTGTCAAATGCTTTGGAGAAGTCCCGATATACATTGACTTACTACTGTCAAGTCTAGAACTTACCTCCTCATAGAAACTGGATTCAATTAGTTTGACATGACCGATCCCTCATAAAGCTATGCTGATATGGTGTTATTTGCTTATTTCCGTTGAGATCCTCCAAGATAGCATCTCTTAGAAAACCTTCAAACAGTTTACCCACAACAGATGTTAAACTCACCTGCCTATAGTTACCAGGCTCTGTTTTTGCACTCTTTTTGAATATTGGCACCACATTTGCTATGCGCCAATCCTGTGGAACACTCCTTATCAGTATAGAGTCTGTAAATATCAGAAATAAGGGTCTGGCTATAACATTACTTAATTCTCTTAGGATACGGGGGTGTATGCCATCTGGTCCTGGTGATTTGTCTATTTTAGTCACTGTTGTACTTCTCGGGAAAAAAACAAAGTATATTTGTGTTGGACTAACAAGAAGTTTCCTTCGGAGACGTCTTCATTTCTGATGCCATAAAACATGAGATCTTGATCTTGACTTTAGAATCCTTCTCTCGTCGACCCCCCAACTCCACTCATTCTTTTCAACAAAGGCAAAGGCAATGGTATTGAGGTCTCTCTCTCAACATGAACAAATATCAGTCAGTTCTCTGTTTCTTGGTGTTCTATGCACCAGACTGCGTGGAAATTCGTGCTGCAACGTATATGTGGTTTCCAGCTGATCTCTTTACAAGTTTGAGTAGCTCAGTCTTTTATTTCAGTCACTTAATCCTCCTTTATCCATATTGATTTGTGAGGGGATTGTAGGTGTAATCACAATCGTGCAAGTTGCAGAGCTGCTTTTCAGTAGTTATAGGACAGTTCGTAACCTTGTCTATAGGAGGAGCTTTGACACTAGGAGCTCCTCCTCTCACTGGTCTGCAGGCCACTGTAAGGTTATCAGCAATGCTGGTTGGTTGGTGTATTGCAAGGAGTCTTGGGCTCACAATTAACTTCTAGGTCCACCCTGGATAACAGTAGTGTGAGCAGCAAGTTATTTTTCAGCATGGCAGACCAATAGGTAAAATATTTTCTTGTTGGGTGGCACAGGCCACCATAAGCTATGTTACCACACCTGGTATTGTTAATTTGGGCAGCACCTGCACACTGCTGAGGTTGTCAGTCAGGCTTTTCTAAACAGCTGATACAGATTGCACTTAGAGAAGATGAAATTGAAAACAAACGTGAACAGTTTCACATATTCATGCAGAAATAACTCACTTTCAAAATAAATTCAGTCCAGTCCGAGCACAGTCCATAGATTTCACCCCCAGGATAACTATGGCAGGATGAGCTGGTGATGGGTGGGATTTGGTTTTAAAGCCTAGATGGGTTAAACATTATCCTTATAACTTTTGTCAGTCCAACACTGCATTTAAATAACATTTCCCAATGGAACCGTAGAGGTCCTCTGATTAACCACTTAAGGACCACAGGTTTATACCCCCCTAGTGACCAGGCCCTTTTTTACAAATCGGCACTCCACAACTTTAACAGTTTATTGCTCGGTCATGCAACCTAGCACCCAAATGAATTTTACCTCCTTTTCTTCTCACAAATACAGCTTTCGTTTGGTAGTATACTGATAGGGAGTGTTCCACAGGATTGGCGCATAGCAAATGTGGTGCCAATATTCAAAAAGAGTGCAAAAACAGAGCCTGGAAACTATAGGCCGGTAAGTTTAACATCTGTTGTGGGTAAACTGTTTGAAGGTTTTCTAAGAGATACTATCTTGGAGGATCAAATATTAGGCTGCAAAAAAGTGTCACACATGTGGTATCACTGTACTCAGGAGAAGTATGGCAATGTGTTTTGGGTTGTATTTTTACATATACCCATACTGTGTGTGAGAAATATCTCTGTAAATGACAATTTTTTTTTTTTTTATACAAAGTTGTCAATTTACAGCGATATTTCTCTCACCCAGCATGGGTATATGTAAAAATACACCCCAAAACACATTGCCCTACTTCTTCTGAGTACGGCGATACCACATGTGTGACACTTTTTTGCAGCCTAGGTGCGCAAAGGGGCCCAAATTCCAATGAGTACCGTATTTTTTGCCCCATAAGACGCACTTTTTCTCCCCCCGAAATGGGGGCAAAATGCCCCTGCGTCTTATGGGGCGAATGCTGACAGTTTTACATCGCAGCCTGCGATGTACGAGCGAGCGGGGAGGGACTGGGAGGAGGAGCTGGGGGCCGGCAATAGCGGTGGGGCGGTGCAGTCACTGTACTATAACCCCGCTGCTCCAGTGCTGCACTATTCAAATATAAAATGTCTTATTCAATCAAAAGTGATTAAACATGCCCCCCCCCCCCCCACGTTTAATATTACTGTACATCCTAACACCTTCTGTAGAATGCAGGCAGGCCGGGCGGACGGCAGCGTAACTCCATGATGTCACGTGCCTGCGCCGCCTACTTTATGAATGAAGCAGGCGCTCCACAGAAGGTGTTAGGATGTACGGTAATATTAGGAGTGGGGGGGGGGGGCATGTTTAATCACTTTTAATTGAATAAGACATTTTATATTTGTATACTGGAGCGGGGATCTGTGGATGTAGTTTTATGGGGAACATCCTTGGATGGCACAGTTAAGGGGTGGGGGGTCTGTGGATGGCACTGTTATGGGCTGGGGGGGTCTGTGGATGGCACTTTTATGGGCTGGGGGGTCTGTGGATGGCACTGTTATGGGGTGGGGGGTCTGTGGATGGCACATATATAACAGTCCCACCCACAGATCCCCTATAACAGTGCCACCCACAGATCCCCCCTCTAACAGTGCTATCCACAGATTCCCCCAGTAACAGTGCCAGTCACAGATCCCCCTGTAACAGTGCAAGCCACAGATCCCCCATAACAGTGTCCATCATCCACAGATCCCCCCATAACAGTGTCCGTCATCCACAGATCCCCCATAACAGTGTCCGTCATCCACAGATCCCCCCCATAACAGTGTCCGTCATCCACAGATCCCCCCCATAACAGTGTCCGTCATCCTCAGATCCCCCCATAACAGTTTCCGTCATCCACAGATCCCCCCATAACAGTGTATGTCACAGATCCCCAGTAATAGTGCCATTCACAGACCACCATTAGTTTCAATGGTGGTCAATCATTACATGTATGGCCAGCATTAGGAGTTTCTGCTATTCTCCTTATAGTAAGCTTAGGGGTAATGAGATTTTTTTTTCCTGTTCAGCCTTTGGGCTAAAATAGAAAAATGAACGGCACAGATTTCTTCATTCGCATCGATCAATGTGGATGAAAAAATCTCTACCCAAAAAAAAAGAGGGGAAAGGCGTCTGCCAGGCCATAGGAGCTCCGCCCAACATCCATACCCACTTAGCTCGTATGCCCTGGCAAACCTGATTTCTCCATTCACATCAATCGATGTTGATGATGTGGATGAATAAATCATTGCCAGAAAAAAACATTTTTTTATAAAAAATGTTTGCCAAAGCATATGAACATCGCCCCTCAGCTCATAAGCCTCGGCAAACGTATCTTTTTTTACGTCTTGCAGCGCCGCATACATCGTGTCTGCGTGAATGGTGGACAGAAGGTAAACGTCACTCTTGTCCCTCCACTTCACCGCGAGCAGTTCTTGGTCACACAAGGCAGCCCTCTCTCCCCGTGCAAGTCAGGTATTAATGAGTTGACTTGAGGGAAGCCCCGGCGACTAGGTCGTGCAGTGCCACAGCATTGAATTCCGACTAGATGTAAGTGCCGAAAGAGGGCCACGCTTGTGTAAAAATTGTCCACGTATAAGTGGTACCCCTTGTGGAGTAAGGGTGACACCAAGTCCCAGACAATCTTGCCACTGCTCCCCAGGTAGTCAGGGAATCTGACCGGCTCCAGTTTTGAGTCTTTTCCCTCATAGACCCTAAAACGATATGTATAGCCTGTGGCCCTTTCACAGAGCTTATACAGTTTGCTGGGGATGTACTGTTTGATGCCAAGGCGCCCGGTAAAATGTACTAGTGACTCGTCTATGCAGATGTTCTGATTGGGGGTATACACATCTGCAAATCTGGATGACAAATGGTCTATGAGGGGCCAAATTTTGTGGAGCCGGTCATAAGCAGGGTGGCCTCTTGGATGACAGGTTTTATTGTCAGTAAAATGCATAAAGCGCATGATGCCCTCAAAACATGCCCTGGACATAGCAGCAGAGAACATAGGCATCTAATGTATTGGGTCTTTAGACCAATAGGACCGCAATATTTTTTTTTTTGTTAAACCCATGCTGAGGATAAGGCCCAAAAATAATTTAAATTCGGAAACTGTGACTGGTTTCCACCGGAAAGATTGGGCATAGAAGCTTTCCGGATTGGCGATTATAAACTGTGTGGCATAGCGGTTGGTTTCTGCCACAACTAAGTCATAGAGATCCGCGGTGAAGAACAGCTCAAAAAACTTGAGGGCTGATCCTAAATGAGCTGTCTCCACGCGAACTCCAGACTGGGCGGTGAAAGGGGGCAATACGGGTGTGGCGGAAGCAGGGGAGTGCCAATTTGGGTTTGCCAGCACCTCTGGGAGACTAAGGGCTCTACGGGCCTGTGAACGTGGTGGCTACGACGGGGGAGTTACTGCACGTGCCACCGTACCAGCTTGAACTTCCCTTCTGGTGCTCGCCACTTCACCAGGGAATACGGCAGTGCTGGTAGAAGGTCCAGGATGTGCTGCGCTGCTGGTGTAGGCCGCACCATAAAAAGATCAGCGCTAGCACCACTCTGCTGCAAATGAGGCTCATCACGCGGGGTATGCAGAACACTGACACGGGATCGGGTACGCTTGACCGTAGCAGGGACCTCAACCTCGTCATCTTCACTAGCGGTTAGAGTGCCACTGCTGTCTACAGGTTCATATTCTGAACCACTGGATTCAGCGGGTGAGGCGTCCCCATCGCTTTCATCCATCACGGCCAGAATCCTGTAGGCCTCTTCAGCGGAATACCCCTTGTTTGACATTTTGGGCTAACTAAATTTAGGGGGTATTCCTCTGAGACTACCCAGGAAAAAGAGCAAACCTACCTAGTAAAAAGGAGTGCTTGCGAAGTAAAGCTGCGATCGCTAATAAAGATCCAGAAAGCTCAAAAGTGATCTTTATAGCGCTGCAGCGATTTTACAGTGTTTTTGCAGTGATCAGAAAAAAAAAAAATTCTGTCACTGCGGTGGGGCGGACTGAACGCAAGTGTGGGCACAAGATCAGGCCTGATTGGGCAAACACTGCGTTTTTTGTAGAGCCTAAGGTGACCCTAATGTACTGATATAGATCTGATTGCGATCAGTCTTGATCACTTACAGATACTATATAGTACTAGTGCTGATTAGCGACAGCGATGACGCTAATCAGCGACTAATCAGTGACTGCGGTGCGGTGGGCTGGGCGCTAACTACCTAACAAGTAGCTGACTACCTGGCGGTGATGAGGGACCCTTACAGGGGGGTGATCAATGACAGGGGGGTGATCAGGGAGTTTAATATGGGGTGATCAGGGGTTAATAAGGGGTTAATAAGTGACAGGGGGAGTGTAATGTGTGTGTGTGTGGTGATTGGTGCTACTTACAAAGCTGCCTGTGTCCTCTGGTGGTCGATCCAAGCAAAAGGGACCACCAGAGGAGCAGGTAGCAGGTATATAAGACGCTATTTACAAAATAGCGTCTGACATACCCATTTCATTGGTTATTTAAAAAATCTACAGCCTGCCAGCCAATGATCGCGGCAGGCTGTAGTTGAACTTGTGAGCACGCGTTCACATGAAATCTCGGGTCTCACGAGATGACGCCAATAGGCGTCGCTGAGCCTGAGACTGCCGCCGCCCAGACGCCTATCGGCGTTACGTGTGCGGCAAGTGGTTAAACAAAATACATTTAGCTAAACCTTAAAGGGAACCTGTCACTGGGATTTTGTGTATAGATCTGAGGACATGGGTTGCTAGATGGCTGCTAGCACTTTCGCAATATCCAGTCCCCATAGCTCTGTGTGCTTTTATTGTGATGCATATGCAAATTAACCTGAGAGGAGTCCTGTATGTGAGTCAGGGACAGGACTCCTCTCAGGTTAATTTGCACAATTTAATTTTTTACACAATAAAAGCACACAGAGCTATGGGGACTGGATATTGCGGATGTGCTAGCGGCCATGTCCTCAGCTCTATACACAGAATCCCGGTAACAGGTTCCCTTTAACCGCTTGCCGCCACGCTAACGCCGAAAGGCGTCATCGCGGCGGCTCTCCCAGGTCACACTAACGCCAATAGGCGTCATCTCGCGAGACGCGAGATTTCCTGTGAACGCGCGCACACAGGCGCGCGCGCTCACAGGAACGGAAGGTAAGCGAGTGGATCTCCAGCATGCCAGCGGCGATCGCTCGCTGGCAGGCTGGAGATCCGAATTTTTTAACCCCTAACAGGTATATTAGACGCTGTTTTCATAACAGCGTCTAATATACCTCCTACCTGGTCCTCTGGTGGTCCCTTTTGTTAGGATCGACCACAAGAGGACTCAGGTAGGTCAGTACAGTCGCACCAAACACCACACTACACTACACTACACTACACCCCCCCCCGTTACTTATTAACCCCTTATTAACCCCTGATCACCCATGATCACCCCATATAAACTCCCTGATCACCCCCCTGTCATTGATCACCGCCCTGTCATTGATCACCCCCCTGTCAGGCTCCGTTCAGATGTCCGTATGATTTTTACGGATCCACGGATACATGGATCGGATCCGCAAAAAGCATACGGACGTCTGAATGGAGCCTTACAGGGGGGTGATCAATGACAGGCGGGTGATCACCCATATACACTCCCTGATCACCCCCTGTCATTGATCACCCCCCTGTCATTGATCACTCCCCTGTAAGGCTCCATTCAGACGTCCGCATGATTTTTACGGATCCATGGATACATGGATCGGATCCGCAAAACACATGCGGACGTCTGAATGGAGCCTTACAGGGGGTGATCAATGACAGGCGGGTGATCACCCATATACACTCCCTGATCACCCCCCTGTCATTGATAACCCCCCTGTAAGGCTCCATTCAGACGTCCGCATGCGTTTTGTGGATCCGATCCATGTATCCATGGATCCGTAAAAAATCATGCGGATGTCTGAATGGAGCCTTACAGGGGGGGTGATCAGTGACAGGGGGGTGATCACCCTGATTACCCTGATCACCCCCTGTCATTGATAACCCCCCTGTAAGGCTCCATTCAGACGTCAGCATGCGTTTTGTGGATCCGATCCATGGATCCGTAAAAAATCATGCGGATGTCTGAATGGAGCCTTACAGGGGGGGTGATCAGTGACAGGGGGGTGATTACCCTGATCACCCCCTGTCATTGATAACCCCCCTGTAAGGCTCCATTCAGACGTCCGCATGCGTTTTGTGGATCCGATCCATGTATCCATGGATCCGTAAAAAATCATGCGGATGTCTGAATGGAGCCTTACAGGGGGGGTGATCAGTGACAGGGGGGTGATCACCCTGATTACCCTGATCACCCCTGTCATTGATAACCCCCCTGTAAGGCTCCATTCAGACGTCCGCATGCGTTTTGTGGATCCGATCCATGTATCCATGGATCCGTAAAAAATCATGCGGATGTCTGAATGGAGCCTTACAGGAGGGGTGATCAGTGACAGGGGGGTGATCACCCTGATCACCCCCTGTCATTGATAACCCCCCTGTAAGGCTCCATTCAGACGTCCGCATGCGTTTTGTGGATCCGATCCATGTATCCATGGATCCGTAAAAAATCATGCGGATGTCTGAATGGAGCCTTACAGGGGGGGTGATCAGTGACAGGGGGGTGATCACCCTGATTACCCTGATCACCCCCTGTCATTGATAACCCCCCTGTAAGGCTCCATTCAGACGTCCGCATGCGTTTTGTGGATCCGATCCATGTATCCATGGATCCGTAAAAAATCATGCGGATGTCTGAATGGAGCCTTATTGGGGGGGTGATCAGTGACAGGGGGGTGATCACCCTGATCACCCCCTGTCATTGATAACCCCCCTGTAAGGCTCCATTCAGACGTCCGCATGCGTTTTGTGGATCCGATACATGTATCCATGGATCCGTAAAAAATCATGCGGATGTCTGAATGGAGCCTTACAGGGGGGGTGATCAGTGACAGGGGGGTGATCACCCTGATTACCCTGATCACCCCCTGTCATTGATAACCCCCCTGTAAGGCTCCATTCAGACGTCCGAATGCGTTCTGTGGATCCGATACATGTATCCATGGATCCGTAAAAAATCATGCGGATGTCTGAATGGAGCCTTACAGGGGGGGTGATCAGTGACAGGGGGGTGATCACCCTGATTACCCTGATCACCCCTGTCATTGATAACCCCCCTGTAAGGCTCCATTCAGACGTCCGCATGCGTTTTGTGGATCCGATCCATGTATCCATGGATCCGTAAAAAATCATGCGGATGTCTGAATGGAGCCTTACAGGGGGGGTGATCAGTGACAGGGGGGTGATCACCCTGATTACCCTGATCACCCCCTGTCATTGATAACCCCCCTGTAAGGCTCCATTCAGACGTCCGCATGCGTTTTGTGGATCCGATCCATGTATCCATGGATCCGTAAAAAATCATGCGGATGTCTGAATGGAGCCTTACAGGGGGGGTGATCAGTGACAGGGGGGTGATCACCATGATCACCCCCTGTCATTGATAACCCCCCTGTAAGGCTCCATTCAGACGTCCGCATGCGTTTTGTGGATCCGATACATGTATCCATGGATCCGTAAAAAATCATGCGGATGTCTGAATGGAGCCTTACAGGGGGGGTGATCAGTGACAGGGGGGTGATCACCCTGATTACCCTGATCACCCCCTGTCATTGATAACCCCCCTGTAAGGCTCCATTCAGACGTCCGCATGCGTTCTGTGGATCCGATACATGTATCCATGGATCCGTAAAAAATCATGCGGATGTCTGAATGGAGCCTTACAGGGGGGGTGATCAGTGACAGGGGGGTGATCACCCTGATTACCCTGATCACCCCCTGTCATTGATAACCCCCCTGTAAGGCTCCATTCAGACGTCCGCATGCGTTCTGTGGATCCGATACATGTATCCATGGATCCGTAAAAAATCATGCGGATGTCTGAATGGAGCCTTACAGGGGGGGTGATCAATGACAGGGGGGTGATCAGGGAGTCTATATGGGTGATCACCCCCCTGTCATTGATCACCCCCCCCCCCCCCCTGGTAAGGCTCCATTCAGACATTTTTTTTGGCACAAGTTAGCGGAAATTTTTTGTTTGTTTTTGTTTTTGTTTTTTCTTACTAAGTCTCATATTCCACTAACTTGTGTCAAAAAATAAAATCTCACATGGACGCACCATACCCCTCACGGAATCCAAATGCGTAAACATTTTTAGACATTTATATTCCAGACTTCTTCTCACGCTTTAGGGCCCCTAAAAAGCCAGGGCAGTATAAATACCCCACATGTGACCCCATTTCGGAAAGAAGACACCCCAAGGTATTCCGTGAGGGGCATATTGAGTCCATGAAAGATTGAAATTTTTGTTCTAAGTTAGCGGAAAGTGAGACTTTGTGAGAAAAAAACAAAAAAAAATCAATATCCGCTAACTTATGCAAAAAAAAAAAAAATTCTAGGAACTCGCCATGCCCCTCATTGAATACCTTGGGGTGTCTTCTTTCCAAAGTGGGGTCACATGTGGGGTATTTATACTGCCCTGGCTTTTTAGGGGCCCGAAAGTGTGAGAAGAAGTCTGGGATCCAAATGTCTAAAAATGCCCTCCTAAAAGGAATTTGGGCCCCTTTGCGCATCTAGGCTGCAAAAAAGTGTCACACATGTGGTATCGCCGTACTCAGGAGAAGTTGGGGAATGTGTTTTGGGGTGTCATTTTACATATACCCATGCTGGGTGAGAAAAATATCTTGGTCAAATGCCAACTTTGTATAAAAAAAATGGGAAAAGTTGTCTTTTGCCAAGATATTTCTCTCACCCAGCATGGGTATATGTAAAATGACACCCCAAAACACATTCCCCAACTTCTCCTGAGTACGGCGATACCAGATGTGTGACACTTTTTTGATGCCAAGGTGGGCAAAGGGGCACATATTCCAAAGTGCACCTTTCGGATTTCACCGGTCATTTTTCTACAGATTTTGATTGCAAAGTACTTCTCACACATTTGGGCCCCTAAATTGCCAGGGCAGTATAACTACGCCACAAGTGACCCCATTTTGGAAAGAAGACACCCCAAGGTATTCCGTGAGGGGCATGGCGAGTTCCTAGAATTTTTTATTTTTTGTCGCAAGTTAGTGGAATATGAGACTTTGTAAGGAAAAAAGAGAAAAAAAAAAAAATCATCATTTTCCGCTAACTTGTGACAAAAAATAAAAAATTCTAGGAACTCGCCATGCCCCTCACGGAATACCTTGGGGTGTCTTCTTTCCAAAATGGGGTCACTTGTGGCGTAGTTATACTGCCCTGGCAATTTAGGGGCCCAAATGTGTGAGAAGTACCTTGCAATCAAAATGTGTAAAAAATGGCCTGCAAAATCTGAAAGGTGCACTTTGGAATATGTGCCCCTTTGCCCACCTTGGCAGCAAAAAAGTGTCACACATCTGGTATCGCCGTACTCAGGAGAAGTTGGGATATGTGTTTTGGGGTGTCATTTTACATATACCCATGCTGGGTGAGAGAAATATCTTGGCAAGAGACAACTTTTCCCATTTTATTATACAAAGTTGGCATTTGACCAAGATATTTTTCTCACCCAGCATGGGTATATGTAAAATGACACCCCAAAACACATTCCCCAACTTCTCCTGAGTACGGCGATACCAGATGTGTCACACTTTTTTGCTGCCAAGGTGGGCAAAGGGGCACATATTCCAAAGTGCACCTTTTGGATTTCACCGGTCATTTTTTACACATTTTGATTGCAAAGTTCTTCTCACACATTTGGGCCCCTAAATTGCCAGGGCAGTATAACTACCCCACAAGTGACCCCATTTTGGAAAGAAGACACCCCAAGGTATTCCGTGAGGGGCATGGCAAGTTTTTAGAATTTTTTATTTTTTGTCGCAAGTTAGTGGAATATGAGACTTTGTAAGAAAAAATAAAAAAAATAAAATCATCATCATTTTCCGCTAACTTGTGACAAAAAATAAAAAGTTCTATGAACTCACTATGCCCATCAGTGAATACCTTAGGGTGTCTACTTTCCGAAATGGGGTCATTTGTGGGGTTTTTCTACTGTTTGGGCATTGTAGAACCTCAGGAAACATGACAGGTGCTCAGAAAGTCAGAGCTGTTTCAAAAAGCGGAAATTCACATTTTTGTACCATAGTTTGTAAATGCTATAACTTTTACCCAAACCATTTTTTTTTTTGCCCAAACATTTTTTTTTATCAAAGACATGTAGAACAATACATTTGGCGAAAAATGTATATATGGATGTCGTTTTTTTTGCAAAATTTTACAGCTGAAAGTGAAAAATGTCATTTTTTTGCAAAAAAATCGTTAAATTTCAATTAATAACAAAAAAAGTAAAAATGTCAGCGGCAATGAAATACCACCAAATGAAAGCTCTATTAGTGAGAAGAAAAGGAGGTAAAATTCATTTGGGTGGTAAGTTGCATGACCGAGCAATAAACCGCTAAAGTTGTGGAGTGCCGATTTGTAAAAAAGGGCCTGGTCACTAGGGGGGTATAAACCTGTGGTCCTTAAGTGGTTAAACCTCATCTATGTCATCATTATCCGCTCTTGACAGATTTAATAAACAATGGTGATCAGTATTTTTCAATAACTTTTTATGGCTATTATGTATGTATATTTATGGTACATTGTGATGTGAAACCAAAAATATACATTTGTTGTAAACCTTTTAACTAATAATATCAGTAGTCCTATGTCTTGTCACATTTATTCAGAAACCTTCTAATATATACTCAATGTTGTATTTTGTTTTACCCTGCCCTTCATACCCTTTGGTATTTTTGGTTTGCAGATGTGCCCAGTTTTCCTTAATGTTGAAACAAATGGACTTTTTCCATAAAGGTATACACCAGAAACACTTTTTATTTTTTCATGAAGGTGTCATCTATAAATCCTCCACCTTTGGTGGTTTCAGCTCCAGCTTCATACATTCCTAACTGGTAATTTACCTTTTGCTTGGTGTGCGGCACTGCTGGTGGTCACACAGGACTACCAGGAGCAAAGGCTAGGAAACAAGGCAGGGAACATATTCACCCCTTTTTCTCTCCTCTGTGTGCTGAGAAAGCAGAAAACTCCTGGCGCCCCTCCCCCACTGCATCCAGCACAACAGGGAGGCTTCAGCAAAATCCAGACTTGACAGCATGAAAGTCAAGTAGGTAGTTGTCAGCTGTAAACATGTTTACTGTATATCACTTACTAAAGTGGTGGTCTATATGGCTGTACATTGCTTATTGCTGAACATTTATAAAGAGGTGCAGCAGCAGAGTGAAATATTGTACCCTGGAATTTCTGTATAGAAGCTATGAAGAAATGTATAATGATGTACTATTGTATGTGGCTAGTATAGTTTAGTGTCTACGTTAGGACTGTAAAGCATACTATTACAGAATATATATAGATATGCACACAAACTGGTGTAAAGTAGAACTGGTTTTGTTGCCCATGGCAACCAGATTCCACCTTTCATTTTTTTATAGCTCCTTTGGAAAATGAAAAGTTGGAATCTGATTGGTTGCTATGGGCACCTAAGACAGTTCTGCTTTACAGCAGTTTGATATACTTACCCTGTATACTATATCTCTGCATAAATATATTTACATACACACACACTATATTTTTCGCCCCATAAGATGCCCTTTCCCCCCCCCAAAGCGGGTGGAAAATGTCACTGTGTCTTATGGGACAAATACTAATGAACGCTTCCATTATGATTTGATGCAGGGGTCTGATCAAATGAGGCTGGGGGCTGATATGAAGTATGGGGTGCTGATCTGAGGCTGGGGCTGATCTGAGGCATGGGGGATACTCTGAGGCATGGGGGCTGATCGGAGGTATGGGGTCTCATCTGAGGTCTTATTTATATTGGGGCTCTTATCTTAGGTCTGATTGGGGGTCTTATTAACATTGGGGGTGTGATCTGAGGTCTGGTTGTGGGTCATTCACATTGGGGTCTAAGCTGAGGTCTGATTGTGTGGTCTTATTGGGCTGTGAGCTGAATTCTGATTAACATTGGGGGTCTGATTGCTGGTCTGATCTGAGGTCTAATGATATTTTTTTCATTATTATTATTATTACTTATTGTCCTCTAAAACCTAAGTGCATCTTATGGGATTATGCGTCTTATAGGGCAAAAATATATATATTTTTTTATCCGATAAGGCACACTTTTTTCCCTCCACAATGGAAGCACTTATTAGTACAGGATGGCAATTATGACTATGGTGGAATTATCTGTATGGCAATGTTATTTCTGCAGTGTAGTATCTGACGGCATTGGGGAGCACAGTGGACACAGTATTAGTGATAGCAGCAGGATGACAATGTTGGGGCCCTGGGAAGAGGAGGGTGATTGAAAAATGAGAAATCTAAGATGTCTGTGTGCCAAGAAATGAGACATCAAGGCAGTCTGGTCTGAATGGAGAAGGTGAGGAACACATCTACTGTACATCAGAGGAGACATCACTGTATGTAAGAGGTATGTGGCACTGTATTACCCTGTATGTTTTGTAGAGCTGTATGTAGGGTTTTTCAAGTAAGTCTTTAACAGCAGGGCTGGAGGGAGGGGGCTAGGCTGAAAATTTGGCAAGAGTGGGGGCGTGGGGCACTTTTTATTTTTCGCCTCAGGCAGCAGAAAGACTACTTGTCCTGTGCTGGCACAGGAGCTGTTACCCAACTTGCCCCCGAATGCACCTTTGCAACCAGCAGAGCCCATGTCCACCGCTGTGAACCTCCCAGTATATTAATTGCTACTCACAAGAGGCTTCACAAATGCTTGTTTGACACCTTCACTAGGGATGAGCGAACCCGAACTGTATAGTTCGGGTTCGTACCGAATTTTGGAGTGTCCGTGACACGGACCCGAACCCGGACATTTTCATAAAAGTCCGGGTTCGGGTTCGGTGTTCGTCGCTTTCTTGGCGCTTTTTGAAAGGCTGCAAAGCAGCCAATCAACAAGCGTCATACTACTTGCCCCAAGAGGCCGTCACAGCCATGCCTACTATTGGCATGGCTGTGATTGGCCAGTGCAGCATGTGGCCCAGCCTCTATTTAAGCTGGAGTCACGTAGTGCCGCCCGTCACTCTGCTCTAATCAGCATAGGGAGAGGTTGCAGCTGCGACGTTAGGGCGAGATTAGGCAGATTAACTCCTCCAAAAGACTTCATTCAGAGATCGATCTGCAGCTGTGTATGATTGAACTGCTGCTATTGAATTGCTCACTGTTTTTAGGCTGCCCAGAGCGTTTTTCAGTCACTTTTTTCTGGGGTGATCGGCGACCATTTTGTGTATTGTGGTGTGCCAGCACAAGCTGCCACCAAGTGCATTTAACCCTCAATAGTGTGGTTGTTTTTTGGCTATATCCTACATCAGGGTGAAGCTGTCACACCAAGTGCATTTAACCATCAATAGTGTATTTATTTTTTGGCCATATCCCAGTCTAATTCTGACTGTAAACGTATACCTGTCACCCAGCGCCTAAATAATAGGCTTCAAATTTATAGTCATCCAAATCTGTGGTTATTGCTGTAGCTGGTCAAGTTATTTAGTGTCCGTCAAAGCACAGTTTTTGTTCTGGGTTGAAATACAATTCCCAATTTAGCAATTCTCTAAATTAGTGGTTTCTGCTGTATCAGGCATACTTTAAATTTATCCCTAAAAGGGTATATTAGATTCAAGGTGCAGATAGGGTCATTCTCAATAACTTCACACACACGCTACTGTGCATATCCCAGTCTAATTCTGTGTGTAAACGTATACCTGTCACCCAGCGCCTAAATAATAGGCCTCAAATTTATAGTCAGCTAAATCTGTGGTTACTGCTGTGCCTGTATTAGTGTAATACGGTACCTAAATAGATAGCCAGAAAGTGTTAGGTGTCTTTAAAAAAAGGCCTGAATTTGAATTCAATACATTGGGCCAAATAATATTTTTGTTGTTGTGGTGAACGATAACAATGAGGAAAACATCTAGTAAAGGACGCGGACGCGGACATGGTCGTGGTGGTGTTAGTGGACCCTCTGGTGCTGGGAGAGGACGTGGCCGTTCTGCCACAGCCACACGTCCTAGTGTACCAACTACCTCAGGTCCCAGTAGCCGCCATAATTTACAGCGATATTTGGTGGGGCCCAATGCCGTTTTAAGGATGGTAAGGCCTGAGCAGGTACAGGCATTAGTCAATTGGGTGGCCGACAGTGGATCCAGCACGTTCACATTATCTCCCACCCAGTCTTCTGCAGAAAGCCCACAGATGGCGCCTGAAAACCAAGCCCATCAGTCTGTCACATCACCCCCATGCATACCAGGGAAACTGTCTGAGCCTCAAGTTATGCAGCAGTCTCTTATGCTGTTTGAAGACTCCGCTGGCAGGGTTTCCCAAGGGCATCCACCTAGCCCTTCCCCAGCGGTGGAAGACATAGAATGCACTGACGCGCAACCACTTATGTTTCCTGATGATGAGGACATGGGAATACCAACTCAGCATGTCTCTGATGATGACAAAACACAGGTGCCAACTGCTGCGTCTTTCTGCAGTGTGCAGACTGAACAGGAGGTCAGGGATCAAGACTGGGTGGAAGACGATGCAGGGGACGATGAGGTCCTAGACCCTACATGGAATGAAGGTCGTGCCACTGACTTTCACAGTTCGGAGGAAGAGGCAGTGGTGAGACCGAGCCAACAGCGTAGCAAAAGAGGGAGCAGTGGGCAAAAGCAGAACACCCGCCGCCAAGAGACTCCGCCTGCTACTGACCGCCGCCATCTGGGACCGAGCACCCCAAAGGCAGCTTCAAGGAGTTCCCTGGCATGGCACTTCTTCAAACAATGTGCTGACAACAAGACCCGAGTGGTTTGCACGCTGTGCCATCAGAGCCTGAAGCGAGGCATTAACGTTCTGAACCTGAGCACAACCTGCATGACCAGGCACCTGCATGCAAAGCATGAACTGCAGTGGAGTAAACACCTTAAAACCAAGGAAGTCACTCAGGCTCCCCCTGCTACCTCTTCTGCTGCTGCCGCCTCGGCCTCTTCTGCTGCTGCCGCCTCGGCCTCTTCCTCCGCCTCTGGAGGAACATTGGCACCTGCCGCCCAGCAAACAGGGGATGTACCACCAACACCACCACCTCCTTCACCAAGCATCTCAACCATGTCACACGCCAGCGTTCAGCTCTCCATCTCACAAACATTTGAGAGAAAGCGTAAATTCCCACCTAGCCACCCTCGATCCCTGGCCCTGAATGCCAGCATTTCTAAACTACTGGCCTATGAAATGCTGTCATTCAGGCTGGTGGACACAGACAGCTTCAAACAGCTCATGTCGCTTGCTGTCCCACAGTATGTTGTTCCCAGCCGGCACTACTTCTCCAAGAGAGCCGTGCCTTCCCTGCACAACCAAGTATCCGATAAAATCAAGTGTGCACTGCGCAACGCCATCTGTGGCAAGGTCCACCTAACCACAGATACGTGGACCAGTAAGCACGGCCAGGGACGCTATATCTCCCTAACTGCACACTGGGTAAATGTAGTGGCAGCTGGGCCCCAGGCGGAGAGCTGTTTGGCGCAGGTCCTTCCGCCGCCAAGGATCGCAGGGCAACATTCTTTGCCTCCTGTTGCCACCTCCTCCTCCTCTTCTTCCACCTGCTCATCCAGTCAGCCACACACCTTCACCACCAACTTCAGCACAGCCCGGGGTAAACGTCAGCAGGCCATTCTGAAACTCATATGTTTGCGGGACAGGCCCCACACCGCACAGGAGTTGTGGCGGGATATAGAACAACAGACCGACGAGTGGTTGCTGCCGGTGAGCCTCAAGCCCGGCCTGGTGGTGTGCGATAATGGGCAAAATCTCGTTGCAGCTCTGGGACTAGCCGGTTTGACGCACATCCCTTGCTTGGCGCATGTGCTGAATTTGGTGGTGCAGAAGTTCATTCACAACTACCCCGACATGTCAGAGCTGCTGCATAAAGTGCGGGCCGTCTGTTCGCGCTTCTGGCGTTCACATCCTGCCGCTGCTCGCCTGTCTGCGCTACAGCGTAACTTCGGCCTTCCCGCTCACCGCCTCATATGCGACGTGCCCACCAGGTGGAACTCCACCTTGCACATGCTGGACAGACTGTGCGAGCAGCAGCAGGCCATAGTGGAGTTTCAGCTGCAGCACGCACGGGTCAGTCGCACTGTGGAGCAGCACCACTTCACCACCAATGACTGGGCCTCCATGCGAGACCTGTGTGCCCTGTTGCGCTATTTCGAGTACTCCACCAACATGGCCAGTGGCGATGACGCCGTTATCAGCGTTACAATACCACTTCTATGTCTCCTTGAGAAAACACTTAGGGCGATGATGGAAGAGGAGGAGGAGGAGGAGGAGGAGGAGGAAGAGGGGTCATTTTTAGCACTTTCAGGCCAGTCTCTTCGAAGTGACTCAGAGGGAGGTTTTTTGCAACAGCAGAGTCCAGGTACAAATGTGGCCAGCCAGGGCCCACTACTGGAGGACGAGGATGAGGAGGAGGTGGAGGAGGATGAGGATGAAGCATGGTCACAGCGGGGTGGCACCCAACGCAGCTCGGGCCCATCACTGATGCGTGGCTGGGGGGAAACGCAGGACGATGACGATACGCCTCCCACAGAGGACAGCTTGTCCTTACCCCTGGGCAGCCTGGCACACATGAGCGACTACATGCTGCAGTGCCTGCGCAACGACAGCAGAGTTGCCCACATTTTAACGTGTGCGGACTACTGGGTTGCCACCCTGCTGGATCCACGGTACAAAGACAATGTGCCCACCTTACTTCCTGCACTGGAGCGTGATAGGAAGATGCGCGAGTACAAGCGCACGTTGATAGACGCGCTACTGAGAGCATTCCCAAATGTCACAGGGGAACAAGTGTAAGCCCAAGGCCAAGGCAGAGGAGGAGCAAGAGGTCGCCAAGGCAGCTGTGTCACGGCCAGCTCCTCTGAGGGCAGGGTTAGCATGGCAGAGATGTGGAAAAGTTTTGTCAACACGCCACAGCTAACTGCACCACCACCTGATACGCGACGTGTTAGCAGGAGGCAACATTTCACTAACATGGTGGAACAGTATGTGTGCACACCACTCCACGTACTGAATGATGGTTCGGCCCCATTCAACTTCTGGGTCTCTAAATTGTCCACTTGGCCAGAGCTAGCCTTTTATGCCTTGGAGGTGCTGGCCTGCCCGGCGGCCAGCGTTTTGTCTGAACGTGTATTCAGCACGGCAGGGGGCGTCATTACAGACAAACGCAGCCGCCTGTCTACAGCCAATGTGGACAAGCTGACGTTCATTAAAATGAACCAGGCATGGATCCCACAGGACCTGTCCATCCCTTGTGCAGATTAGACATTAACTACCTCCCCTTAACCATATATTATTGTACTCCAGGGCACTTCCTCATTCAATATTTATATTTTCATTTCACCATTATATTGCGAGGCTACCCAAAGTTGACTGAACCTCTCCTCTGTCTGGGTGCCGGGGCCTAAATATATGCCAATGGACTGTTCCAATGTTGGGTGACGTGAAGCCTGATTCTCTGCTATGACATGCAGACTGATTCTCTGCTGACATGAAGCCAGATTCTCTGTTACGGGACCTCTCTCCTCTGCCTGGGTGCTGGGCCTAAATATCTGACAATGGACTGTTACAGTGGTGGCTGACGTGAAGCCTGATTCTCTGCTATGACATGCAAACTGATTCTCTGCTGACATGAAGCCAGATTCTCTGTTACGGGACCTCTCTCCTCTGCCTGGGTGCTGGGCCTAAATATCTGACAATGGACTGTTACAGTGGTGGCTGACGTGAAGCCTGATTCTCTGCTATGACATGCAGACTGATTCTCTGCTGACATGAAGCCAGATTCTCTGTTACGGGACCTCTCTCCTCTGCCTGGGTGCCTGGGCCTAAATATATGACAATGGACTGTTACAGTGGTGGCTGACGTGAAGCATGATTCTCTGCTATGACATGCAGACTGATTCTCTGCTGACATGAAGCCAGATTCTCTGTTACGGGACCTCTCTCCTCTGCCTGGGAGCCTGGGCCTAAATATATGACAATGGACTGTTACAGTGGTGGCTGACGTGAAGCCAGATTCTCTGCTATGGGACCTCTCTCCAATTGATATTGGTTAATTTTTATTTATTTTATTTTTATTTTAATTCATTTCCCTATCCACATTTGTTTGCAGGGGATTTACCTACATGTTGCTGCCTTTTGCAGCCCTCTAACTTTTTCCTGGGCTGTTTTATAGCCTTTTTAGTGCCGAAAAGTTCGGGTCCCCATTGACTTCAAAGGGGTTCGGGTTCGGGTTCGGGTTCGGGGCAAAGTTCGGGTCGGGTTTGGATCCCAAACCCGAACATTTCCGGGAAGTTCGGCCGAACTTCTCGAACCCGAACAACCAGGTGTTCGCTCAACTCTAACCTTCACACAACTGTTTTGAGACTTCCCAGGTCTTCGCCTGCAAATGACAGTCTCCTCGAATAGGTGTAGGGCTGATCAAACAATCTTGGCTGTCGGTTCACCTTTCCTCTGATACCATGAGCCACAACATCAACAAAACAACACTATACATGCCACAATTACCACAATTTCAGTTATAATATTCATGGAAACATGTAAGAGACTGAAAATCAATACCTATCTGGCAGAGGTTCGTTAGGAAATCCAATTGGGGGTCAGATCCCCGTCTGGAGGTCCCACCTATGGTTATCTGAGGTCAGTAACCGGTCGTCGCCGGAACTGCCTGCCGGATCCGGAAGTCCGTGTGCAAACAGATAGCATTTGTAACAAATGCATTAAAACACCAGATCTGTCTCTCCGGTGTCATCTGGAAAAACTGATCCGGCATTTATTTTCTTGCGCAGACCGGAAAACCGGATCCGTTTTGCCAAAACATTTGGCAATGGAAAATAATGCCGGATACGGCATTCCCGCAAGTGTTCCGAAATTTTGGCCGGAGAGTGACTGAACTGAAGACATCCTGATGCATCCTGAACGGAATGCTCTCCATTCAGAATGCATTAGGATAAAACTGATCAGTTTTTTTCCAGTATTGAGCCCCTAGGACGGAACTCAATACCGGAAAACTTTAACGCGAATGTGAAAATACCTTTAGGTGGACGCTGTGTATCTCGTTCTTTTATGGTGGCAGTAGACTTATGTTTAGTGTATGATGTTGGATACATTTAAAATTTTCTAAGTTTGCCATTTCTGCATGGAAGACATTATAGAGGAGATTAGTAATGGTTTCCCTGCATAAATAGCCACCTCCTAACATTATGTGGGCCTATGTATTATATATATGAATTACCGCAAAATTGGTACTCCTCTGCTAAAAATACTCAGAATTGCTAAGAGGAGTATTTTTACTGTTCTGAGAAAATGTAGCGCGACCTGTGGTCAGTGGGTTATTTTGTTGTTTTTTGTTTCAATAAAATAGTTATATTTATTGCACTCAAGATTTTTCAATTATACTTGCAATTATGAGAAATTGCCACAAGATGGGACTAGTGGTAAGTAAATTCCAATGATACGTGTTTGGTGAGAGTCTAGGCTAAGTTCACATCTGCATCAGATGCTCAGCAGAACAAAATAGCGAGGCACAGTGCACTATTTAATGAGGTAAGAAGCCAGGCTCCCTGACGAAAACCTGACGCACCTCATTATAGTCAGTGCTGTCCGTAGAGTGGTGTTGACTTCTGTCATATGACGGATCCATCTGCCATTGTCTTTTTTCGTTATACTTTCCTAATTTAAGAAAAATTAATAGAATGGGACTGATATGAAGACAGCCTAAAGATTGAAGTGTTCTTATTTCCTTCACCTCCCCTTAAAGGGGTGTCCAGGGGTTTGATATTGATGACCTATCCTCAAGATAGGCCTTCAAGATCAGATTGGCAGAAGTCAGACAACCCACACACCCATCTACCACAGCATGAGCCAAGTGCTGGAGTCGATTCAATACATGGCAGGAGCTCAGGAGTTCCTACAGCGGCAGGGGGTGGACAGAGGCGCAAGCTCATTAGTATGAGAACTCAGTGGACTACAGTGTTTGGCTCGATTCCTTTTATTGGACTTTTCTTTGTGCTTCCTTTACACCAACGATGCCCAACCTGTGGCCCTCCAGCTGTGGCAAAACTACAACTCCAAGCAAGCGCTAAGAGCTGTAGGCTGTATAGGCATGCTGGGAGTTATAGTTTTGCAACAGCTGGAGGGCCACAGGTTGGGCATCCCTGCTTCATACCACAAAACCTGCAACCCGAGGACTCCTGAGCTGAGGTGTATTGAGTGGACTCCAGCAATTATCTCACGCTGGAGCTGTTCAGTCCTGATTTTAGGAAAACAAGTAGGTCAGTACATACAGTCGTGGCCAAAAGTTTTGAGAATTACATAAATATTGGAAATTGGAAAAGTTGCTGCTTAATTTTTTTTTTTTCTAGCAATTTGCATACACTCCAGAATGTTATGAAGAGTGATCAGATGAATTGAATAGTCCTTCTTTGCCATAAAAATTAACCTAATCCCAAAAAAACCTTTCCACTGCATTTCATTGCTGTCATTAAAGGACCTGCTGAGATAATTTCAGTAATCGTCTTGTTAACTCAGGTGAGAATGTTGACGAGCACAAGGCTGGAGATCATTATGTCAGGCTGATTGGGTTAAAATGGCAGACTTGACCTGTTAAAAGGAGGGTGATGCTTGAAATCATTGTTCTTCCATTGTTAATCATGGTGACCTGCAAAGAAACGCGTGCAGCCATCGTTGTGTTGCATAAAAATGGCTTCACAGGCAAGGATATTGTGGCTACTAAGATTGCACCTCAATCAACAATTTATAGGATCATCAAGAACTTCAAGGAAAGAGGTTCAATTCTTGTTAAGAAGGCTTCAGGGCGTCCAGAAAGTCCAGCAAGCGCCAGGATCGTCTCCTAAAGAGGATTCAGCTGCGGGATCGGAGTGCCACTAGTGCAGAGCTTGCTCAGGAATGGCGGCAGGCAGGTGTGAGCGCATCTGCACGCACAGTGATGCAAAGACTTTTGGAAGATGGCCTGGTGTCAGGGACAGATTGATCTTCTGCAGAAAATATGGTGAATGGACTGCTGAGGACTGGGGCAAAGTCATATTCTCAGATGAAGCCTCTTTCGGATTGTTTGGGGCATCAGGAAAAAGGCTTGTCTGGAGAAGAAAAGGTGAGCGCTACCATCAGTCCTGTGTCATGCCAACAGTAAAGCATCCTGAGACCATTCATGTGTGGGGTTGCTTCTCATCCAAGGGAGTGGGCCCACTCACAATTTTGCCCAAAAACACAGCCATGAATAAAGAACGGTACCAAAACACCCTCCAACAGCAACTTCTTTCAACAATCCAACAGTTTGGTGAAGAACAATGTATTTTCCAGCACGATGGAGCACCGTGCCATAAGGCAAAAGTGATAACCAAGTGGCTCGGGGACCAAAACTTTGACATTTTGGGTCCATGGCCTGGAAACTCCCCAGATCTTAATCCCATTGAGAACTTGTGGTCAATCCTAAAGAGGCGGGTGGACAAACAAAAACCCACTAATTCTGACAAACTCCAAGAAGTGATTATGAAAGAATGGGTTGCTATCAGTCAGGAATTGACCCAGAAGTTGATTGAGAGCATGCCCAGTCGAATGGCAGAGGTCCTGAAAAAGAAGGGCCAACACTGCAAATACTGACTCTTTGCACAAATGTCATGTAATTGTCAATAAAAGCCTTTGAAACATATGAAGTGCGTGTAATTATATTTCACTACATCACAGAAACAACTGAAACAAAGTTTTGCAGCAAACTTTGTGAAAACTAATATTTGTGTCATTCTCAAAACTTTTGGCCATGACTGTAGAAGTGACCCAGCATTTTGCTCAGGGTCTCCGTTACACATTTATGCTGACCTCGGGGCATGAAACTAACGGCTCCCTCCGGGCTCCCTTTAGCAAACTGTTTTATGCTGTTTTTGCACCACAAGACCGGCAGCCTGTTGTGTTTGTTCACATAATTTAAATCTAAAGGGTAAAATTGCATAACAACCTTAATGAATTGCTTATGCTTTAAAAATCACTGCTAGAGACAACCTATTATATTCTGTAGCTCAGGTTTATAAGTGTAATGCAATTCTTTCTCAGACTCTACCCTCTAGATAGTTTTCTACATTCATGTTTTCCATGACACTTCTATGCGATGTTCTATCTCTTGCATTTTAAATTCAATAACATTTTATTGAACTGTAAAAAAAAAAGCAGTATCCTCTTTAAAACACATGGCCATCTGCCACATTGTTTGAATGGCAGTCATATTCAGTGCTGTATAGTATCTAACCACAGAAAAATCTGCATATATGAGCATATCCTTAAAGGGGTTATCTGGGTTCAGAGCTGAACCCGGACATACCTCCATTTTCACCCCGGCAGCCCCCTGACTTGAGCATCTGAGCAGTTCATGCTCCAATGCTCCCCTTTGCCCTGCGCTAAATCGTGCAGGGCTAAGGCTTTTTCTGGAGTTCTGGTGACATACCGGGGCTTTCCATGCGGCTGCCAGGAAGCCTGGTGACGTCACCGGCACTGATGGGCGCGATTTAGCGCTGCCCATGCCTGTAAATCGGCTGGGGCAGCGCTAAAGCACGCCTATCAGAGCCGGTGACATCACCGAACACACTGCTGGGCGAAAGCTTCTGCCCGGCAGTGTGTTATTGAAAACAAAACAGACCATGCACTGCGCGATCCAGTGCAGGGCAAGGGAGCGCATCGGAGCATGAGATGCTCCGATGCTAGCCTCAGAGGTGTTGCCTGGATGAAAATAAGGGTATGTCCGGGTTCAGCTCTGAACCCGGACAACCCCTTTAAAGGGAATCTGTCATGATGACAGCATCTATCTAACTAAACCATGTAAGCAGGTCCTTCTGCCTCCTTGACTGACTCCTCCAAATCCCGTTTATCCATGCAGCACTTTGTCACAGAATACACTGCACCTATAAATATAAAAAAGAAAATGGCTGCACACCATTATAAATACAAACAATAGAGCTAAGAAATGGGGGTCATTTAAAAGTGGTACAATCCTGACTATAAGTGAGTCAATGGAAGCTCTTAGCACACATATTTGATCAAACATGTGTCAGACCCATCTACCAGGCGTCAAGGTGGCTTCCGCAGATGGGTACCTAACACTAGTATACTGCCTCTCTTTGAACTTACCTAAGCCTACAATATTCAGGGCAGTGTAGGAACCAGCTACATTTATACTCTGCTCAGAAACCCCAGGTAGATGGGCGTGTTCAGTCTAAAAGAGGCGCTACCCTCAAAAATTCTACAAAAAATGTATAATGGTGTGCAGCCATTTACTTTTTTATAATCATGTTTGCTTCATGGATATGCACCTGTGATTTCTGAAGGTTCTAGTCAAAAAATTTTGTAGAATAATTGAGGGTGGCGCGTCTTTTAGACTGAACACGCCCATCTACCTGGGGTTTCTGAGCAGAGTATAAATGTATCTGGTTCCTACACTGCCCTGAATATTGTAGGATTAGGTAAGTCCAAAGAGAGGCGGTATACTAGTGTTAGGGACCCATCTGCGGAAGCCACCTTGACGCCTGGTAGATGGGCCCAACACACGTTTGATCAAATATGTGCGCTAAGAGCTTCCATTGACTCACTTATAATCGGTATTGTACCACTTTTATTTAGAATGACCCCCATTTCATAGCTCTATTGTTTGTATGTATAATGGTGTGCAGCCATTTTCTTTTTTATAATCATGTTTGCTTCATGGATATGCACCTGTGATTTCTGAAGGTTCTAGTCAAAAATGTTTGTAGTATACAGTTACACTGGACCATTTCTGTGGGAGAGATACCAACAGAAGTTCATGGTGCCTTTCCTGGTTGTAAAGTATTATAAAGTTAGATTGCATATGCAAGAAGCTCTGGGGTTTGGTATCCATGAGAGAGTCGCTGTAAAGAGTTGGAGTACTGGTGGCATCTACAGTCTCAAATGATGAATTACCTCATCATAAAGTGCAATTCTTTGTAGTAGGTGCAATGACATTGTACCCCTCAGATGCCGCATTCATACATGATTGCGGCATCTGATGCAAATAGCACGGTGTAAAATTTATTTTTAAAAAAGCAAAAAAATTCATACCTACCTGATCCATTTGCTCGTGACAGGCCGGCCGCCATCATCTTGCATGAAGAGCCTGCTGGCTTAGTGACGTTATACGTCACTGTTCATGAGACTTCGGCTGAGATCTTCAAGCAAGATGGTGGCCACTGGCCCGTCAGGAGCAAATTAATCAGGTAAGTATAATTTTTTTTGTTTTTTACACTATTTTGGGTTAAATCGATTAGCTACCATGAAGCACAAGGAAATTCGGCTTCGCGGCAAATAAAATTTACCCTGAAATTTGGATTTGTGGACTTTGTTTCGCTCGTCACTAGTAAACACTAAACATGGCTACATAGAAAATCCTCACGAGAAAGAAAAACTATAGGATCTTAGGATTTTTAAATATAGAGATTATCATAGAAATAAAAAAATATTCTACCAAAAATTCAAAAAAATATGTTCAACAAACAAACTTAAACAATATTCTGATGACACAGTGGGGGATATTGGCGTACCCATACACCAGTCTTGATCTTCCTGCACTGGTGTGAGATGCGCCAAATTCATTACGAGGCAGATGCACATCTCTACCTTCCCGTGTGCCAGAAACGGAAGTTTACGGCAGCCAGAGGCTGGTGCAGGCTTTAGCTATAACTTCCACCAGTTTCTTGCGTAAGTTATAGTAAATACGGTGAGCCGTGTGAAGTGGCAAGAAGCCCAAAAAAAAAGGCACAAATTATGGTGCACATATGGTGTGCGCCATAATGTGCAACTTTTTTAAGCCAAAATGGTGGCATAAGGAGCATTATGTGCTACGGAATATCTTAGAACTATAGAAAGCATGATTATTATGTTGCAGTTATCTCTCTTTTATTCAACTTCTGTGTCAGAAATAGTACAACAGGTGCTTCATAAATATGGCGCATGTTCTGACCACCATATTTCTCAATGTATTTACAACTGATATAAATTAAATCTCCTGCTTCCCTTCACATAGTATAACCCAGGGGAAAATGTATATGTTTTGGTTGTGAATAAGGCTACTTTCACATTAGCGGCACGGACCTCCGGCAGGCTATTCCGTCGGGTGAACAGCCTGTCGGATCCGTCCTGCCACTAGTGACTGTGTGCCTCCGGACTGCCGCTCCGTCCCCATTGACTATAATGGCAAGAGGCTGCCGGAATAAAACTACGATATGTCCGACATTCATTCCGGCAGCCTCTTGCCGTGCGCTGCCGTGCCTCGCCGGAACCCCGCCCCGATAATAGTCAATGAGCTGAATAGTCAGCTGACGGAACAGTCTGCCGGAGGTCCGTGTCACTAGTGTGAAAGTAGCCTTACCTGTATAAGTCTACTTAATTGGCACTGCCACTATGTCCTTCTTTTGTTCCACTAAAGAGTTATTGGGCACAGCTCTTTCAAAAGCGCACAGTGATGTACACCAACATACACTCTCCTTGCAGGCCGGCATATGGCTGATTTAACGTGTTTTGCGACAAATTAATTTGGAACACGGCAAATTTCTTGGAGAAATTCAGCGAGGCGTCTGATTTGAATTTGCTTATCTCTAGTAATTAACAATAAAGAGGACAGTATACTGCTACAGATGGATCTGGCTTGATTGGAGGCTTCGGCAGAGAAGGGGCAGATGAGGCTTAACCTGGGGTGTAGCTAAAGGCCCCCGGGCCCTGGTGCAAGAGTTCAGCTTGGGCCCCCCTTCCCTCAGTGCTATGTGGCCAGGGGCAGGGTTGCACATAGCCCTTGTGCTGCCTGAGGCAAAAATTTGAACGGCACAGAGGTGTAACTTGACCTGCATGCACTTTCTATAAAACCAGTGTCTTCTTATGTGGCACACGGGTCTTTGGGCCCCCTCGGGCTCCTGGGCCCGGGAGCGACTGCTAACTCTGCACCCCCTATAGCTACACCCCTGGGTTTAAAACTGATGTGTTAAAATGATAGGTTATGCACATAGGAAGGAATAATGCAAGTTAACCCTACATACCAAATGGTAACACACTAGGTAACGCTGACATGGAAAAGGACCTAGGAATTTTAGTTGGCAGTAAACTGAACTGTAGCGACCAGTGTCAGGCAGCTGCTGCCAAGGCTGATAAGATCATGGAAGTGCATCAAAATCCGCATAGATGCCCGTGATGAGAACATAGTCCTGCAACTTTACAAATCACTAGTAAGATCACACATGGAGTACTGTATGCAGTTGTGGGTGCCTGTGAATGGGTGGACTACAGTACCCAGAATAATTATCAAAATTAGGGTTATTCACTTTAGAAAAAAGACGACTGAGGGGAGATCTAATAACTATGTATAAATATATCAGGGGACAGTACAGAGATCTCTCTAATCATCTATTTATCCCAAGGACTGTGACTGTGACGGGGGGACATCCTCTGCGTCTGGAGGAGGGGTGCACAACCTTTTCTGGTTGGAGGCCACATTGTCAGAAGGAATCCCAAGGTCCAAAAATAAAAGTTAGAGTTATACCCGTTACCTTAAATATAACTTATGTTTTAGACTAATTCATCATCAATCATTACCTAATATAATGTAAATTTCACATATTTACCGTTCAGTAGTTATACAAGTAGTTTTCTTCCTCTGTTACCCACTGCGTTGCCTCATAAATTACCATGGCATCGACCTGTAGTTCTGAGCCTTTGTTAGGTCGAGCATGCCCAGTGTGTTGCTGTCAGTTCTGTAGCTAAATGTCTTGTGAAACAAAGGGCGTGTCCGTGTGCTGGTGATTACTGAGTAGAGGGGGCGTGGCCGGACTGTATATCAGGCAGCCAATCAGTAAACATCAACACTCACAGCAGGAAAGCTAGGGATTGTGGGGATTGTAGTCTTTGTGAGGAGGGGTCAGGCGCCATGATACTCTGTGTGTTACAGGCTCGCACAGGAGCTAGACAAATGGAATGCAAGGTAAATTGAAGCTCTGGTTATATGTATAGGTATGGGTTCTGGATGGGTCACAGCCTGCAGCCTAAATACAGTTTTTCAAAAATTAAGTTACTTTACCAGAATACCCCTTTAAAGGGGTATTGCCAACTGAAATACTGTATTTATGGAAAATTGTACATACAATATACACTCACCTAAAGAATTATTAGGAACACCTGTTCTATTTCTCATTAATGTGATTATCTAGTCAACCAATCACATGGAAGTTGCTTCAATGCATGTAGGGTTGTGGTCCTGGTCAAGACAATCTCCTGAACTCCAAACTGAATGTCAGAATGGGAAAGAAAGGTGATTTAAGCAATTTTGAGCGTGGCATGGTTGTTGGTGCCAGACGGGCCGTTCTGAGTATTTCACAATCTGCTCAGTTATTGGGATTTTCACGCACAACCATTTCTAGGGTTTACAAAGAATGGTGTGAAAAGGGAAAAACATCCAGTATGCGGCAGTCCTGTGGGCGAAAAATGCCTTGTTGATGCTAGAGGTCAGAGGAGAATGGGCCGATTGATTCAAGTTGATAGAAGAGCAACATTTACTGAAATAACCACTCGTTACAACCGAGGTATGCAGCAAAGCATTTGTGAAGCCACAACACGCACAACCTTGAGGTGGATGGGCTACGACAGCAGAAGACCCCACCGGGTACCACTCATCTCCACTACAAATAGGAAAAAGAGGCTACAATTTGCACGAGCTCACCAAAATTGGACTGTTGAAGACTGGAAAAATGTTGCCTGGTCTGATGAGTCTCGATTTCTGTTGAGACATTCAAATGGTAGAGTCCGAATTTGGCGTAAACAGAATGAGAACATGTATCCATCATGCTTTGTTACCACTGTGCAGGCTGGTGGTGGTGGTATAATGGTGTGGGGGATGGTTTCTGGGCACACTTTAGGCCCCTTAGTGCCAATTGGCCATCGTTTAAAAGCCACGGGCTACCTGAGCATTGTTTCTGACCATGTCCATCCCTTCATGACCACCATGTACCCATCCTCTGATGGCTACTTCCAGCAGGATAATGCACCATGTCACAAAGCTCGAATCATTTCAAATTGGATTCTTGAACATGACAATGAGTTCACTGTACTAAAATGGCCCCCACAGTCACCAGATCTCAACCCAATAGAGCATCTTTGGGATGTGGTGGAACGGGAGCTTTGTGCCCTGGATGTGCATCCCTCAAATCTCCATCAACTGCAAGATGCTATCCTATCAATATGGGCCAACATTTCTAAAGAATGCTATCAGCACCTTGTTGAATCAATGCCATGTAAAATTAAGGCAGTTCTGAAGGCAAAAGGGGTCCAACACCGTATTAGTATGGTGTTCCTAATAATTCTTTAGGTGAGTGTATATCACAAATCTCTAGTTATGCCCCCAGGATTCCCATCTAATGGGTGAATACATGAAAAATGTATGTGAGCGCATAGACATACATGTCTGTCACCAGATGGTTGGGGGCCTCACAGAATGATTTTCCTGATCTAGAGTAAAGAAGGTTTCTACACAAAAATAGAAGAGGATTCTTTACTGTACTGTACTGTACAAGACTATGGAACTTTCTGTCAGAGGAGGTTGAGTTCTAGAGGGGTCTGCCTGCATTTCAATAGTGTTATAATATTACACGTTACCGTTAGGCCCCCTGCACACGAACGTGTGCTTCCCGTTGCCGTATTGCGGACTGCATTTGCGGATCCGCAATACACTGGTACCGTTCCGTGGGCATTCCTCATCACGGATGCGGACCCATTCACTTGAATGGGTCCGCAAATCCAGTGATGCGGAATGGTACGGAACGGAAGCACGGAACAGAACCCTACGGAAGCACTACGGAGTGCTTCCGTGGGGTTTCGTCCCGTACTTCCGTTCTGCAAAAAGATAGAACATGTCCTATCTTTTTGCGGAACGGCCGGATCGCGGACCCATTCAAGTGAATGGGTCAGCGATCCGCTGTGGCTATCCCACGGACTGTGTTCGTGCATTGCGGCCCGCATTTTTCGCACAGGGCGCACACGTTTGTGTGCAGGGGGCCTTACTAGAATTCTGGAAAAGGGTCATTCATCCAGGAAGCTATTCTAATAGATTTTTTTTCTTCCTAAGATGAGGTTCTCATGGAGTTTTTTTTGCCTTCCTCTGGATCAACTTTACAGGATGATAGACTGAACTGGATGAACTTAACTGTCTTTTTCAGCCTTGCAACCTGTTACTATGAATATAATAAAACTGTATACAGCCACCACTTGGGGGTGTTTAGTACATAGGAACTTATACAGTCACTATTGATATCAGTGAAAGGTGTAGAATCCCCTTGTCGCAGCTGGTAGAAAATGCAATGAACATAGAATGTTTTTCTCTGATAGAGCATTGTCTAGACTTATAAGAGTTACAGTATATCCCCTTCTGACCTGAGAGCAGGACTAGCTATGTACAAGTTTGTTGTCAGTTAACCTCTTCCCGAGCCTGCGATTTTACATTTTTGTATTATTTTTTTTTTACTTCCTTCCTTCCCAGAGCCATAACGTTTTTATTTTTCCATTAACATAGACATGCGAGGGCTTGTTTTTTGTGGGACAAGTTGTACTTTCTAATGGCATAATTTACTAATGCGTAAGATTTAGTGGAAAGCTGAAATGGAGCCTTACAGGGGGGTGATCACCCCATATAGACTCCCTGATCACCCCCTGTCATTGATCACCCCCCTGTAAGGCTCTATTCAGAGGTCCGTATGTGTTTTGCGGATCCACGGATCCATGGATCAGATCCGCAAAACACATACGGACGTCTGAATGGAGCCTTACAGGGGGGTGATCAATGACAGGGGGGTGATCAGGGAGTCTATATGGGGTGATCACCCCCCTGTCATTGATCACCCCCCTGTAAGGCTCCATTCAGACGTCCGTATGTGTTTTGCGGATCCGATCCGTGGATCCGCAAAACACATACGGACCTCTGAATGGAGCCAGCCTTACAGGGGGGTGATCAATGACAGGGGGGTGATCACCCCATATAGACTCCCTGATCACCCCCCTGTCATTGATTACCCCCCTGTAAGGCTCCATTCAGACATTTTTTTGGCACAAGTTAGCGGAAATAGATTTTTTTTTTGTTTTGTTTTTTCTTACAAAGTCTCATATTCCACTAACTTGTGACAAAAAAATAAAATCTCACATGAACTCACCATACCCCTCACGGAATCCAAATGCGTAAAATTTGCATCTGTTTTAATAGCTTCATGTATTCCCCATGTATCAACAGTTCTCGAACATCTATTCTTATGGCTCTATGTTGTGTCATTCCTTTATTATTTCTACTAGAAGTTATGAATGAATTGCTAGCAGTCTGCAGTAAGGGTACAGAGGGGTGTTACCAGCTGGGGGGGGGGGTGTACCTGTACAGTCTGACAATGCTAGCACTGATTGGATAGAGTGAGTCTGTGCAGGGACACATCTGCAACTGGTTACCACCCCTCTGTACCCTTACTGCAGACTGCTATCAATTCATTTGTAACTTCTAGTAGAAATAATAAAGGAATGGCACAATATAGAGCCATAGGAATAGATGCTCCAGAACTGTTATTACATGGGGAATGCATGAAGCTATTAAAACAGGCATGTCAGGAGCGGTGACAGGTCCTCTTCAATTAGTTTCGTTTTTACAATGTTATCTGTGCAGTAAAACGACCTGTTACCTTCATTCTCCAGGTCAGTATGATTACAGCAATACCACATTTTGATAGATTGTTTTTGTGCTTTAAAAGAATTTTTTTTTTTTTATTGTATCTCCATATTCTGACCACCAGAACTTGAGTAAAATGGTCATTTTCTGCTATTTGTAGTTTTTATTGATACCATTTTGGAGTGTGTATGGCTTTTTGATCACTTTTTATTACATTTTTCGGGGGAGGGGAAGCAATAAAGAAATGACGAATCGACCATTTCGATTTTGTTCATCATGGAGTTCACTGTATGGAATAAGTATGTTTATATTTTAATTAAGTATGGGATGAGGTGGTGCAAATTATCACGTACATTTTTACTGTATATTTTATTGTGGGGAAAGGGCTTGATTTGATTATATATAAAAAATATATATATTTCATAACCTTTTTAAAGTTCCCTTAGGGGACTTGAACATACAAACGTTAGATCACTTGTTCCCCTAAACTGCAAAGAATTACCATTGCAGCCTACGGGAGATTCAGTACGTTCCTATGGGGCCATGCCACATGAATGTATTTCTGTAGTACCACAACGAATGAACAGCTCCCCCACATAGCACTTAGGCCCCGGGAGCTTCTCAGATGACATTGTCACCATTGACCACGGCATCTGAGGTGTTAAATGTCAGTGATCGGTGTTATTGCTGATCACAGACATTCGCTCGGGGTTTCTGCTGTTTATGGAGCATCTGAATGGGCTCCATGTTTGAAGAGCCATCTTGTATGACTTGTACATGTACATCGGAGGCCGTGATGGGTGATGGAGTTAATGTAGACTGACAGTATAAAAATATCTTAGAATGGCAAAGAACTGGAACACAAAGTATATTAAAAAGTTGCAAGACCCCTGCATAGGAAACAAACAGTTAGTTCCTGATATAATTATCTATAGTTAAGCAAAAGGGAAAGCTGAGTTCACATGCAGCAATGTATGGGGATGAGCAATAGCTGCTGCAGTCGCTCATCCCCATAGAGAATCATTGTTTCTAAGCAGCAGATTGCCATTTACAGAAGATGATCTGCTGTACAGAATAATGTGTTACAGCAAAGATGCGATCACCTGATGAACAATCATTTGCTTTTTCATCAGGTGATCAGTGGCACCTTTACAAACAGCAGTTATCAGGAACGATCATTCCTAGGAATGCTGGTTCCCAGTAGTTACCTTGATCATCGGCCAATGTAAAAAGGCATTTATATAGAGATTAATCTTTATATACATAAAGCTATAACCCCCTGACTTGTAAAGCATGCAACCATTGCAGAGTGACAAAATGTGTGCCATCATCCATGTGTGATCCAGTGCAGGATGACAGCTTGTCCTGACAGATAACAGTACACACTACAGTTTTTACTGAAATAACTTTATTTGATCACAAAGTAACATGAGATGACATGGAATGAGACACCAAAGGCACAGTACACAATACAAAAACATTGCAGAAGGTAAGGGCACTAGAGGAATGGCGCTATGGCATTGCAACCCTTTCAGCAGTAAAGGATTAAATACAGACTGTGTCCTTATGAAATGCAGCCTTCGTTCAAACGTTCAGTCCATTTTAAGTCTGGTATCTGAAGAAGTGTCTCTCCAGTTGCTCTCACCATTTTGACAGTCAGTAAGAAACTTGCATAATGCATGAATGTAACATAATCGATACAGAAAAGTAACGCACTGTTCCTATTTGTTATGACATCTTCAGTTTAAAATGGCAACTTCCACAACAATTTTCAATGAGATTGAATTGGCATATGTATTTCCATTTAGGGCAAGGCATAAAGACAATTTATACCCAAATTTTAAATGCTTAGACGTTTCCACTGCAAATAAATGTAGTTTAAACTTTTATTCAGCCAAAAATGAAATTGCTTGATTTAAAGGGGTTGTCCAGCAGATTTTTTTTTTAAAAGCCTCTGCATAGTATAATAAAATAAGTGATAGCCATCCCACCAATTCCCTCTCCCCCACTCAACAGATGGTCTCCACTAATCGTTTGGTCCTTCTTGACACAGAAATGTTGAGGGACCAGGAAGTAGGTATGGTGGGGAATTGGTCAAATGAGTATGACCCTTTTAATTTTTTACACCATGCTGAGCTTTTATCTTTACATGTTTTTAACTTTATCAGATGGACAACTGTTTAAAAATGTAACTGTTTTAGTTTATTTTCTATATAGTGTATATATTTTTGTAATATACTTTATCAGTGAAAGGTGTTTCTTTTTTTCTAGAAAAGAGGGTGTAAAGAATCTTCTTAGCAAAGCTCTAACTGCGCGTCTCCTCTTTAGTCTTCATCATTCCACTGAACACTGAAGACTTCTGTGTGTAAGGCTTCCAGCGGGCCTTTTGTAAAAACATAGAAGATTGACGGCAGAAAAAGACCACCTGGTCCATCTAGTCTGCCCTTATATATGTATATCCCAGGCATGTTTAAATGTAGATTTCCCAATCACATCTGCTAGAAGTTTGTTCCAAGCTTCAACCACTCTTTCAGAAAAATAATATTTCCTGAAATTGCTCCTGGTCTTACCCCCAGCTAATTTCAAACTGTGCCCGCTTGTGCTTGTGTTTAGCCTCTACCCCAGTCCCTGACTATGTGCATGTGCCCTTTCACTGCTCATCACCCTGTCTGATCTGATTTGTTACTTGCAGGCATCTTCAGCACTCTGTAGAACTGAAGACTGAAGAGAGACTGTCCTTAGAAATGCTCAGATAGAACTTTGCTAAGAAGACTCTTTACACCCTCTTTTGTAGTATAAAGAAACATCTAAGTCTAATAAAGTATATTACAAAAATATTTAACACCCCTGTCCCTATACTATATTAAAAAATAAACTGAAATGACATTTACACTTAAAATGCTTTTTTTTTTTTTATATGCTTTATTAGTGAAATATGTTTCTTTGTAGTAGAAAACAAGGTGTAAAGAATTTCCTTAGTAACACTCTATGTGAGCATTGGTAATGAGAGTCCATCTTCAGTCTTCAGTAAGAGACACACTGGTTAGATAGTGAGAGGAGTGGAGCTGTGGCGTTTTGCTGTGAAAGTATGTCTTGTTTCTGTACACTGGCAGTCCCGAACCCTGCTGTCTTCCCTGCACTTACTAACTAACCAGCAGAAAGTCACAGAAGAGATGAAGCACACATAGAGAGGAATTGGTGTACTGACAAGAGACGGCTGGAAGCTTCTGTAGGTTACACACAAGTGTCTTCAGTGCCCAGTAGCAGAAGGAAGCCAATCTCTCCTTAGCAATGCTGTGTGCTGCTAAGGAGACTCTATACACCCTGTTTTTAATACAAAGAAACATCTTTCACATCTACAGAATATATAAAGTATACTGAAATGACAGTTACATGTTAAAAAATCAGAAGAACACTGATACTGTTATAGTGTTGTACTAGTTTTCCACTAGAATTGGATCTTTTTATTTCATGTAGTCTTTTTTTTACCAAAACTATTTTATAAAGGCCCTATAGTGCACATAAAAAGTCTCCTTAGGTCAGGTTTTTGATGACAAGAATAATATAATTGTTTCCATAAAAAACATGTTTGATGAAACCTGACAGACCCATTATCAGTCGATAATCTCTTTCAAAACAGATCCATAAAAGCTGCCTTATAAAAAGTATGAGTACATGAAGGTCTGAAACATGGAGGTCTGAAACCTACATAGTTTCTGCTCTCAACACCACAGTTTTATTAGACAGACATTGGAGCCACTTAAAAGGGTTGTCCCACGAAAAATATTCTACAGTTTTCAAACCAGCACCTGGAGCAGAATACTTTTGTAATTGCATCTAATTAAAATTTTTACATAGCCACTGAGTTATTCAATAAAATTTATCTGTATGGCACCATCTGCAGTCCCCCCCCCCCCCCCCTTATTTTTATGTCCTGCTCACTAAGATGGACGCACATGCTCAGTTTCATCCTTCAACCTCCTCCTGACCTGTGATGTGGAGAGCATGGACACGCCTCCTGAGCTGCAGCAGAAAAGACACGCCCCTTGAGGTGTCAGCTTGATATAAATCTAGCAGAGCAATGAATGGGGAGATCTCTGGATCCATGTGAGGTACAGGGCTGGTTCTAGCTTTGTTAGAATGTTGTCATGTACTATACGATATCTGATTTTCATATTTTTTACATTAGTCATGAGATAACCCCTATAAGCTCCCATATACTACCATAGTGCAGCGACAGACCTGCTGATTTCATCGGTCTGTCACCATTGTGATGGTATTTAGTAGTTTTAGAGTACTGACACTTTTCATGCCTAACTCGACAAGTGGATGTGTGTCTTAGCTGGAAAGGGCACATGGTTTAAATTGCTAAATTAGTTTGCCATAATTGCATCAATTTTTGTGTAAAGTTAACCAACCAATAGGTGGCATAAAGTTAGACAAAACATCTGAAATTGTACCAAATGCATCATCCAGGGTGAGCCACTGTGATAAATGTGGTGCATCTTTCGACTCTCTGTCTAAGTTTACTGTATCTAAATGTTAAATGTTAGACAGGACAGCTATGGCAACAACATCATTTTGAAGCTGGAAATTACAGAGCTTTCAAGAAAAAATCAGCCTCTGAAATCCAGGCACTTTTTTAGTGTATTCCTTTTAATAGCAGCATTTTCAGCTGTGTAAACACCTGAAAAATACATGCCAATTGTCAAACAAATGGTTTCGGAATGCATTTTGGAAAAAGCAGCTTCTAAACTGCGTCAATGACGTGAATGCCACTTCTTGAAGTTTTTTTAAAACAGCGATGTAAAAATAGGTGCCGGTGTGAACTATGCATGTATTTCCCATTGTTTTGAAGCTTATTACAGGCTCTGAAATACACTGCACATTTTGCAGTGGGAACATGGCCTGTTAGTAAAGCTGCCCCATAGTATGAAACCAAATCACTATCCCATATTGGTGTACATGTGAAACTCGAAAAATTAGAATATTGTGCAAAAGTTCATTTATTTCAGTAATGCAACTTAAAAGGTGAAACTAACATAAGACTCATTACATGCAAAGCAAGATATTTTAAGCCTTTATTTGTTATAATTTGGATGATTATGGCTTACAGCTTATGAAACCCCCAAATTCACAATCTCAGAAAATTAGAATATTGTGAAAAGGTTCAATATTCTAGGCTCAAAGTGTCACACTCTAGTCAGCTAATTAATCCATAACTCTGGGTTCAGACCTGAGCGTACTTGAATGTACGCTCTGTATGCGCGATTGTACGGGCGTTTGCAATCGCGCATACAGAGACAAGCGAATGCCCATTGTTGCGCGTTCCCGCTAAAGTCTATGTACGGGAACGCGCGACAAGACGCCCCAAAGAAGCTCATGTACTTCTTGTGGCGTCGGGCGTTTTACAGCGCGATCGTACGCGCTGTAAAACGCTCAGGTGAGAACCATTCCCTAACCCTGGGTTCAGACCTGAGCGTTCTGAAAGGAGTGCTCTGTATGCGCGATTGTATGGGCGTTTACAATCGCGCATACAGAGACAAGCGAACACACATTGTCGCGCGTTCCCGAATATCTATGTGAATGGGAACGCGCGACAAAACGCCCCAAAAAAGCTCAAGAACTTGTTTGAGCGTCAGGCGTTTTACAGCGCGATAGTACGCGCTGTAAAACGCCCAGGTGAGAACCATTCCCATAGGGAAGCATTGGTTTCTCCTTGTTGAGCGTTTTACAGCGCGTAGGAACGCGCTGTAAAACGCTCAGGTCTGAACTTGGGGATAGGGAATCATTGGTCCTTGCCTGTTGAGCGTTTTACAGCGCGTAGGAACGCGCTGTAAAACGCTCAGGTCTGAACCCAGCGCAACATCTGCAAAGGGTTCCTGGGCCTTCAAATTGTCTCCCAGTCTGGTTCAGTAGGAATCACAATCATGGGAAAGACTGCTGACCTGACAGTTGTACAGAAAACCATCATTGACACCCTCCATAAGTAGGGAAAGCCTCAAAAAGGTAATTGCAAAAAAAGTTGGATGTTCCCAAAGTGCTGTATCAAAGCACATTAATAGAAAGTTATGTGGAAGGAACAAGTGTGTAAGAAAAAGGTGCACAAGCAGCGGGGATGACCGCAGCCTGGAGAGGATTGTCAGAAAAAGGCCATTCAAAAGTGTTGGGGACTTTCATAAGGAGTGAACTGAGGCTGGAGTTAGTGCATCAAAAGCCACCACATACAGACGGATCCTGGACATTGGCTTCAAATGTAGTATTCCTCTTGTCAAGCCTCTCCTGAACAACAAACATCAGAAGCGTCTTACCTGGGCTAAAGAAAAAAAGAACTGGTCTGTTGCTCAGTGGTCCAAAGTCCTCTTTTCTGATGAGAGCAACTTTTGCATCTCATTTGGAAATCAAGGACCCAGAGTCTGGAGGAATAATGCAAGATGCTTGAAGTCCAGTGTGAAGTTTCCACAGTCTGTGTTGATTTGGGGAGCCATGTCATCTGCTGGTGTTGGTCCACTGTCCTCCATTAAGTCCAGAGTCTATGCAGCTGTCTACCAGGAGATTTTGGAGCACTTCATGCTTCCTTCTGCAGACAAGCTTTATGGAGATGGTAACTTCATTTTCCAGCAGGACTTGGCACCTGCCCACACTGCCAGAAGTACCAAAACCCGGTTCAATGACCATGGGATTACTGTGCTTGATTGGCCAGCAGACTCTCCTGACCTGAACCCTATAGAGAATCTATGGGGCATTGCCAAGAGAAAGATGATAGACATAAGACTGAACAATGCAGAAAAGCTAGAGGCTGCTATTGAAGCATGCTGCTCTTCCATAACACCTCAGCAGTGCCATAGGCTGATAGCATCCATGCCACGCCGCATTGAGGCAGTAATTGATGCAAAAGGGGCCCCAACCAAGTACTGAGTACATATGCATGATTATACTTTTCAGAGGTCCTACATTTTTCTATTTAACATCCTTTTTTTTATTGATTTCATGTAATATTCTAATTTGCTGAGATTGTGAATTTGGGATTTTCATAAGCTGTAAGCCATAATCATCCAAATTCTAACAAATAAAGGCTTGAAATATCTCACTTTGCATGTAATGAGTCTATCTCGTATATTAGTTTCACCTTTTAAGTTGCATTACTGAAATAAATGAACTTTTGCATGATATTCTAACTTTTACGAGTTTCACCTGTAGATGAAAACTTGGATCCACACAATGGGGCAGATTTACCAATGATGTGGTACTTTGCACAGTCTTATTACTTCACTGAAGTTCAGGTTTGGGTTCGGTGGTGTGTAGATGTAATTATTTTCCCTTATAACGTGGTTATAAGGGAAAATAATAGCATTCTTTATTACAGAATGCTTAGTAGAAGGTCAATTGAGGGTTGAAAAATTAAAATAAATTTAACTCACCTCCTCCAATTGATCGCGTAGCTGTTGGTCTCCAGTTCTTTCTTCAGGACCTGTCAAAGTACCTGTGGTGATGTCATTGAGATCATCACATGGTCCATCACCACGGTGATGGACCATGTGACTGGACCATGTGATGTGATGTCACCACAGGTCCTTTAGCCGGCAACTCATGATTAAAGAAGTAAGAAGAGATCGGCAACTACGCAATCAAGGAGGAGGAGGTGAGTACATTTTTTAAATTTTTTAACCCTCAATTGACCTTCTACTAAGCATTCTGTATCAAAGAATGCTATTATTTCCCCTTATAACCATGTTATAAGGGAAAATAATACAGTGAATAGACTGTCATCTTAGCAACCATGCGTGAAAATCGCACCGCATCGCACTTGCTTGCGGATGTTTGCAATATTCACTCAGCCCCATTCACTTCTATGGGTCCTGCGTTGCGTGATAAACGCACTATATAGAGCATGCTGCGATTTTCACGCAGCGCATAAGTGATGCGTGAAAATCACCGCTGATGTGCACAGCCCCATAGAAATGAATGGGTCCGGATTCAGTGCGGGTGCAATGCGTTTACCTCACGCATTGCACCCGTGCAGAAATCTCGCCCGTGTGAACTCAGCCTTAGGCCTCATGCACACGACCGTTTTTTTTTAAGGTCCGCAAAAACGGGGTCCGTAGGTCCGTGATCCGTGGCCGTTTTTTCGTCCGTGGGTCTTCCTTGTTTTTTGGAGGATCCACGGACATGAAAAATGAAAAAAAAAAATCTAAGTCAAGTTTGCCATTGAAATGATAGGAAAAAACGGACTCGGATCACGGACACGGATGACAATCTTGTGTGCATCCGTGATTTTTCTCGGACCCATTGACTTGAATGGGTCCGTGAACCGTTGGCCGTGAAAAAAATAGGACAGGTCATATTTTTTTCACAGCCAGGAAACACGGATCACGGATGCGGCTGCCAAACGGTGCATTTTCTGATTTTTCCACGGACCCATTGAAAGTCAATGGGTCCGTGAAAAAAAAAACGGAAAACGGCACAACGGCCACGGATGCACACAACGGTCGTGTGCATGAGGCCTTATAGGAGCCAAGTTTCTGCACACCTCAGGCTTGATACTTCAAACACTAATGAGGGCAAGCACTTTCAGTAGTTCTTCCTTAATTGAAAGCTTTGTAGCGTCAAAGCGTGAAAACCTATAAGGGCTTATGCACACGGCTGAAAATTATGGACCAGCAGAACACGGATACGGGCATGTGCATTCTGCATTTTGCGTAACGGAACATCCTGCCCTCTGTAGAACTGTCCTATCCTTGTCCGTGATTTTTTGCAGGGCTGCGGAACCGACATACGGATGTGGGCAGCACACAGGTCTGCTGTCTGCATCTTTTACGTCCTCATTGAAGTGAATGGGTCCACATCCAACTGGCAAAAAATGCGGACAAAAAAAACATGGTCGGGTGCACGAGCCCTAACTCAGCATTAGACGCTAAACATACATAACAGGTCCTAAATGTAAAATAAGTGGTAGATGTGATTCCTGTATCTTCATTCTGCTGCCTACCTGGTGGCTCAGAATTACTTCTTGTGGACAAATCATTTACACAAGAAAGACAAAATGCAAACACTGTATGATCAATAATAACTAATAGGTATAAAATGTGTCTAATCCTATGAAAAGGTGTATCTAATAAAAAAGATCAAATCTATCTATTAACATTGCAGATACAGGGACATTAATACAAAAAAAATAACTAAATTGTAAACATACCATAATAATGAAGGAACCTCTAATCCCATAGCCGCACAAGGTCAGAAGTGTGTCACGACAGTGTGAGCGGCTTGGTCACAGTTCCTGAATGCTGTCTGACGATTTTAGGTTTGGTCGCATAGACATGTGTCATTAAGGCATAATTCACCATTTTAAATGGCTGCATTTTACAAATGGCACTGTAGTTTTAATTCTGGTTGCATGTCTTAAAGGTGCTATATATTGTGAATTATATGCTTAGTAATTTTGCCTTGTGCACTAGGGATGCATAGCTAAATTGTTTAGCTATAGGTATTCAAGTGCCTACTGGGTATCAAATTACACAGCCTAATGCCGTCAGTGTTTGTTTGGGTCAGTGATTTCCATCAGTGATTGTGAGCCAAAACCAGGACTGGAGCCTCCACAGACATCAGGTATAAGGGAAAGATCTGCATCTGTTCTGTGTTTAGAGCCGCACCTGGTTTTGGCTCAAAATCACTGACGGAACACTGACTGTGTGAATAGGGCCTAAGAATGAAATATAACAAACGGTGGAGCTCTCCATAAAGGCTCATGCACACGACAGTATGTATTTTGCGGTCCACAAAAAATACGGATGTCGTCCGTGTGCATTCTGTATTTTGCGGAATGGAACAGCTGGCCCCTAATAGAACAGTCCTTATCCTTGTACGCAGGGCCGGTGCAAGGATTTTTGCCAACACAAGCGAAGCTACATTTTGGCGCCCCCCCCCCCCCCATGCTTATCCTCTGTGTGGTCCTGGTATCTTCTCTCTGCTTCAGACAATGGCTGGTTTAAGGACCATATTTTTCGCCCTCTAGGACACACCTAGGTTTTAGAGGAGGATAGTAAGAAAAAAATATTTTCCATTACACCTCAGGTCAGACCAGCAATCAGACCCCCAATGTTAATCAGACCTCAGATCAGAACCCCATGTCAGACATCATCCCCCAGCCATCAGCCCCCAATGTCAGCCATCAGACCCCCATGTCACATTTCTCCCCCTCCATGTCACATTTTTCCGCCCTCCCCAGGGTGCGCCCTAAGGCAGCCGCTTGGTCTGCCTTATGGTAGCACCGGCCCTGCTTGTACGTAATGCAGACAATAATAGGACAGGTTCTATCCTTTTGCGGAACAGACATATGGAAACGGAATGCACACAGAGTAACTTCCGTTTTTTTTTTGTAGACCCATTGTAATGAACGGTTCCGCATATGGTCTGCAAAAAAAACGGAACGGACACGGAAAGAAAATACATTCGTGTGCATGAGCCCTAAGCGTCAGTTCTCTCTAAAGCTAAGCTAGAAATGAATAGCCTTTGAATCACTGTAGACGATAGTGTTACATGTAAAAGTTGAAGTGCTTGGCACGATGTGTAGAAGATAGCACCAGTCCAGAATACTAAGATAACCTCATCATCTTTGGAGATTGATACTTTCTGTTGATAACTGCATTTTGTAAGAACGCAATGTGATTATACTAGTGGATGATGGCACTATTTAAAGGGACTCTAGCATCACATATATCAGCATTAATCCAGCTGACGTGCGAGATGTGCATAAGCTGAATGTAATGCTGTTGGTCCCATCTCCATAGGTGGCCACAATGTTGAGAAAATAACTGTTTTATAAAATGTAAAATAGCTCCTTGGTGCAACGAGGGCAGTGCCGTTGCATCTCTTTGCACCCAGTGGCTTCCCTACCTGTCTCCTATGCCACGCCCCAACCAGTGAAAATATATTCTAAACATTGTGTCCGCCTATGGAGATGGGAGCAACAGCATTACATTCAGCGGACAACGCACATCTCACATGTCAGCTGGATTAATGCTGATATATGTGGTGACAGATTCCCTTTAAACCTTTTTACCTTAAAATATACAACAGGTTATGTGTGACAAGAAGATGATCCCTATTGTTACTGAAGCCCAGACAATTTACTTCTCAAGCTCTCACATATATCCTTGTACAGACTACGTCATCCGCTCCGAAGACCTGTAACAATGAACATTTCAGTTAGTGTCAATTATTTCCATGAGTTACAGTCCATGCAGCAAAAAAACGTATTACAAGCCTGTTGTGGTAAATAGCACATTTAGGGCTCAGTCAGACGGCCGTAGTGTTTTGCAGTCCGCAAATTGCAGACCAGAAAAACATGGATACCGGCCGTGTGCGTTCCGCATTTGTGGACTACACATGGCCGGCACTAAGAATAGGACTTGCTCTATCTTTCCTGCGGGGTCGCGGAACGGAACGGAAGTGTGCTGTCCGCATCTTTTGCGGCCCCATTGAGATGAATGGGATGGCACCCGTTCCGCAAAATTACGAAACGGATGAAGACCCATTCATACGATCGGTTGAATGAGCCCATATAAGAGCTTTACAGGCTTCATCCAGGCAGGGGTGTATACAACTGGACAAAATTCACAACAAGACCAAAACATCGTATAATCAATGTCTGGAACTATACATCTATATGGCAATGATGTGATCCTGCCTATAATTTGCCATCATGGCTGAGCAGCCTGACAGGAAAACTCACTAATAAGGCCTCCTGCACACGACTGTATGGCTTTTTCTGTATTTTGCAATCCGTTTTAAACTGATCCGTTTTTCATATTTTTTTTGTTTCAGTAGTGTTTCCTTGTCCGTTCCGTTTTGCTGTTCCATTTTTCCATTTGGTTTACGTTTGTGATCCGTTTTTTGCGGATTGCAAACGGAAGCATACAATTATGTTTAAACAGTAAGTACATAAAATAATTGGGCTGGCCATAACATTTTCAATAGATGGTTCCGCAAAAATGGAGCCGATACGGAAGACATATAGATGCATTCCGGTATTTTTTTCGGAACCATTGACTTGAATGGAGCCACGGAACGTGATTTGTGGGCAATAATAGGACATGTTCTATCTTTGAACGGAACGGAAATATGGAAGCGGAATGCATACAGAGTACCTTCCGTTGTTTTTGCGGACCCATTGCAGTGAATTGTTCCGCATACGGACCGCAAACAGAACACAAAAAAATGAAACGGACACAAAAAAAAAACGTTTGTGTGCAAGAGGCCTGAGCCATTTCCACCTGAGTCCTGCTAAAAAACAGATCTCAGATGGAAATAGCTCAAACGGGTGCAAAATGTGTATTATTGATGCACAAGATCCGTTTTTTTTAAAGGGATTTTCCGGGAGTATAATATTGATGGACATCTGTAGGATAGTACAAAATACATTCGTGTGAATGTAGCCTAACCTCGTGGCCACTAACATAGGGAACTCCAATTTCTTACCAGAACACCCTGGCTTGGGGTCCACCACTGCCCATGGATTCGGACTGTAAGTAATGGACAATGGTGGCCACCAGATCCATGGCAATCAAGATGACAGTAGTTACATGATTTACCCACATGATAGCTGCCCTAAATGCATCCACATCTGCACTTGTGCTGAAAGCGCTCAGAGCATGTACAGATACCAAAGGTTCTGCTGCATGTATCTGCATGTTTGCCAAATACTAGCTCAGAAGAAGATGTTTCTGGAGCACTGGTCACACGGGTAAATCATGTGACTGTTGCCATCTTAAATATCATGGATGCAGAGGCCATGTGCATCAGGCCAAATACATTTGCTGCAAGGGACACTGAACCATGGTGCTCTGGTAAGAAATGAGAGGTCTTGGGGTTTCCTGTACTAGTGACCACAAGGTTATGGGGTTTTAGAAATTATTTTAGAAAGCTACTAACCCTTTAAGATGCTCCTGTACAAGTGATAAAGAAAGGCAGGTAAAAGAGGGAATTTATCAACTGGTGTAAAGTAGAACTGGCTTAGTTGCCCATAGCAAACAGTCAGATTCCACTTTTCATTTTCCAAAGGATCTGTGAAAAATGAAAGGTGGAATCTGATTGGTTGCTATTGGCAACCAAGCCAGTTCTACTTTACACCAGTTTGAAGGAACAGGTTTACCTCCATTTGGAGGAACAGGTAGTCTCGTCCCATCCATAAATCATAAGGGCAACACAATGTCATCAACACATTACAGATACTGACCAACCTAACTGAGACACCACACACGAACACCACCAGTCCACTCCCCACTGTCCACATGCTTTATGTACTTCATGTGGTGTGCGTTATGTGACATCACTGATATCGCAATGTGGTTTTGATGTACTTAGACATGAATTTTGATACCACTTGTTATTGAGCTCAAATTGTTTGGTCACACCAGTTTTTACTGTCAGATTTACTGTCAGATGCACTTGCACTTTATTATTGTACATTGACCACCCACCATCGGTCCTTTTGGTTTTTAAATGTCCTGTGTTTTTGCTAGTCATGTTTTTGTGAAATTTCCAATAAAAATTATGTAATTATGTGATTACTTTGTATTCACATATGTTTTTGCTTATTGAGTGACCTATTCATCTTTTTTTGGTTTTCTCTGATATGTTCAGGTATGGGTCCTGGATATTGGTCTTGGGCTTTATATAGGTTTCTTAATACTGATAGTCAGGATCTTGGCTAGGGTTTTACTAGGACGTGTCCTTCTTCCTTCCAAAGTTTTCAGGCCTGATTCCCTGTTTCCCCCTTCCCTCTTATGCTCGGTGTGGTGTATCCCTCCCACACCGAAGCATGACACATAGACTTAGATTGGAACAGCAGCAGTGCTCATGCTTGACTGGAGTTGGGGGGGGGGGGGGGGCATTTTGACATATGAACATCAAAGAAAGGGTTCCCCTGTTTGGTTTCTGTAGGGGCACAGCGGGCACTGTAAAAGAACCATTCAACCCGGAGATATCTGCATATTTGATGAGATTAATTTAAGGAGAAAGTAAGCCGAAATATGTGTTAACATATTTGCTGGTGAAAGGGTGTACTTTATTCTACTAATGAGTATGTCGAAGTGGCAGAGTACAAAGTGCTATATCTGGCACCCATTGTTGTGTATGACAGAGGAATCATTAAATGACATTGTACACAGGCCGCATTGACACTCAGCGATACTAATGTACCTCATTAGTATATACTGATGAGCTGGCCAGACACTGAGGTCAATAAGAACATCATATTAAGACAAGAAGGTCTTTGTTTCCTGACCAAGCTCTCATTAACGTTATCCATATACAAAGAGGTCATTGTGCTTTTGCTCATTAAAACACTGGTATGAAATAGTTTCTTCTCCAAAATTGCCTTTATTATCATTTTTCCCTAATTATAAAATTAAATTTTCACATCTTTTACTCATCACCAAACCTGACTCACTTGCACTTCTGCCAAAAGTCACCCAACTATTTGTCTTCAGAAAAGATTTCTGGAATTTAGCAAATTGTCAATGCAAATTGTCATAACTCCTTAAAGGGGTTGTTTATCCAGGGGCGCTCCCCCACTGCTCCAGACCTGCAATGGGAAGCATTCTTGCCTGCTTCCCACCGCTGGATTATGGCTTTTTTCACTTCCCAGTCATGGCCGTCACCCTCCGGTGTCAACTTCATATTTGACATTAGTCACGTGGACACTAAAGCTTATTACTGACTAGCCACAGTGGTGATATGTCCCTTATGCATCATGTCACTGGGTCATGCGATGCATGGGGTACAAGTTACAGCTGCAGCCAGTCATTGGCTGCTGCGGCCACGCAACAGGAAATTGATGCAAAGAGACAGAGGGAGGTAGCGGGTAGCAAAGGAGTACCTAGCCGTCAGGAACAGGTAAGTATGGTTCCATCTGGTGCTGTAGGTGGGGGGGGGGGGGTCTGCCTGAAAGGCCCCCCAGGGTGAACAATCCCTTTGACACATATCTACACCTTCAGATAGCTGCCCATGTGTGTCTATATGCACCATATGTAGCCATTATGTGACTTGTATCTGCAATTTTTTGCATGCAGCATCTCTCATTCACATCTTTCTCTGAGCTTGTGGAGACTAGCTATAATGATGTCTCCCCATAGAATACACATAGAGACAGGAGAATCTGATCCCTAACATTCTCTCACTCAGAAGCACCATATAGAACATTATACAGAAGTAGAATTAAAGGTAGTCACCTAGCTGTGGTTCACCTGATTGAACACTTTTTTCTTTTGTTACTCCGAGGGTCCCTTCCCAGGCTAGGATACCTTTTCTTAATATGCAAAATAGGCCTTTGGTGCAATGAGGGTATCACCATTACTCTTGTGGCACCAAAGCTCCGCTCATTTCTGTGGCCAGCCCCTCTCTGCCTGCTTTGCCACTGCCTGGCCTTGCCAAGAAGGAGCTGCCAGGATGAACCCTTCCAGGACAGGAAGCAGAATACATGGAGTAGCTTTATAAAAGTATAACCCAAAAACTATCCACCAGTTTTTTTTTATACAAATGACATTGAAAATTCACATATAGGATGTTTAGCATGTGATAAAAATTTCTTTACTATAGTGAGCAAGCACGACCACTGCTGCGGGATTGCAGGGTGGTTGTAACCATAGAAACGAGCAGTGTATAATGTGATGGAAAAATGAAAGTAAGTGCCTTGTATTACATTAGTAAGTGCCTTGTATATCTACAACAAATAATAAATGCTATTTGCTGTAGTGAAACAACCCCTGTAAACACTTTTGTCTAGAAAAGCTGCTCCAGTTTTTCTACTCCACCCTTAAAAAAAAAAAAAGTCTCAATAATAAATCTGGAGTGAAGCTCATTAACATAGCTAACCACACCCACTTTCCCACCCACATTACAAATCTGGAGTCAGTGGTGTAAAAAGGCAAACTGTTTGAAGGCAGAATTATGGAGTGAAGGCCTGATAAATCGGGGTCTAATAACTGACGCATATAGGACATCTGTAGGATAGTACAGTACCAGCAAAGTGGATGACATTTTAAAAAATCTCATAGGCATGCTGCAGAGAAAACCCAGAGTTTAACTGACTTGCAAAATCTGTTTGTGTTCCGTGAAAATGTCTGTGAAGCAAGGGTGGACTGGGACCTGAAAATGGCTCTGGAAAAAAATGCTAAAAGTGTCCCTGTTTTGTAGTCGGGTCCAAATTGATGGAAGGCAGGGCCAGCAATACCATATTGAGGCACAGTATACCGTCCCAACAGAGCCAAATACCACAGTCCATTACAAAATACTGCCAGCACCACAAAATAAATTCCCAGAAACTTCCACTGGCTGTCAATGAGGAGGGCTCAGATGGCTCCCTGGGCATCGGCCCACTGGAAAATTTTCCTGTAAGTTCTATGACCAGTCTGCCCCTCCATGTGTCATCCATATTCTACTGAATACTGACACTTAAAATTTATTTCCAGAGCATTTCTTACCAATGGACTATGAAAAACCACTCACAGAACACAGATGCCATAGACTTCAATGGCCATGAATGGTCTGCATCACGGATCAAAGTGGCGCATGGAACCTTAATTTTTGCACAGACCCTTGGTCAGCAGAAAAGCACTCATGTGTGAACTAAAACATTAAAAGTCAATGAGTGCGTGTGCAGTCCATGGAGAACAGGGACAGCACACGTCCATGACTCACTGAAGTGTGAACGAGGCCTAAGTGGTCAGAAAATGCTGTCCAATTAACACATAGGAATTACATATAGATTATTGCCTCACCAGTATCAGTTCATCTCCTACAAGTTCTCGAGTCCAGTAAGTCTTGGGTCCTGTTCCGTCTACCAGAGTCTGCTTACAGTAAATCTTATTTTCTTTTTCCCAAACAGGGAAACTCTGGTGAATGGAAAAAACAAATCAGCATATGTTATAATAAGATATATAAAAAGTAAAAGCAATATTAGTAACATTGTAACTATGAATGTAAGTAAGCCCAGTACAGTGGCAACGAATCACTGCAATTTTTTTCTTATGGATTGCGTAAAGATAGACTTAAGCATACTATGGGCCCATAGGGGTCGTATTAGGGATCCATAGTATATCCATGTGCATATATACTATTTGTTAGATATGACCTTCCTCTATGTACTGGGACTTGTTTTAGATGGATAGTGCTGGATGAAAAAATAGAACCACAGTATAAAATCTAGTGAAGTAATCCATTTATCCAGTTTTATGTCATAAATTCACAATTCAATGATTTGTCATACTCAAACCTTTCTTTTTTTCTAGTAGAGAAGTTGGAAAACTTCTAATAAAATTCTTATTGCAGTCGAGTGTCACATCTGTGATGCCTACCTAGACTCAGCTGATAAGTGCAGTTTTTTTTAAATCTTTTATATTTTCTATAATCTTGAATCCGCTTGCTGTCCAGAATCTGCCCTGTTCTGTGTTCAGTCCTTTCTTTACTCTTTGATTGTATTACTTATTTATTACTCCCTCTTGTAAAAAGAATATGATGTTCGATATTACTATTATAACAGAAATTACCAATTGTTTATTATATATATGAAGCTTTTCATTCGGAATTGCAGGGTCAAAAGATTTGTGGAGCCCTGGGTAGGCGTCCTAACTGGCTTTGTTGTCCACTATATTTGATGACATCATGTTTATAGGACTTCTATTGTCTTCTTATGTTGCAGGTGGATCTACAGGGCTCTCGCATGAGGATTATGCACAGCTATGATTGCAATCTCTGCACCATTCCAGTAATGCTACTAAATGCTTCTAAGTAGTGGCAGCCAAAATAGCAAAATGCATTGCGTAGATTACTATGCGTGTACTCAAAGTATTGAATTATCAATCCAGGATACCATACTGTGACAATTGGCAGATTATTAGAATTGCATCATTAATTTCATACTTCTGTCTCATAATACAGAGTCCCAGAAGATAAATAATAATGTCAGAAAAAGAAAAATATTGAATTAATACCATTAGCCAATAATGTATACTAGTGAACAAGGTAATGTGCAAAGCATAGAACTCATCAACAAGTATACAGACATAGGGGGAGATTTATCAAAACTGATGTAAAAGAAACTAGATTAGTTCCCCCTAGCAACCAATCAGATTCCACTTTTTTTTTTTTCCAAAGGAGCTCTTAAAAAATGAAAAGGAAACTGATTGATTGCTACAGACAACTAAGGCAACTCTCACTTCTGTGTTGTGCTGTCCAGTTTTGAGGTCCAGCAGAGGCTCTCAAAACTGCAGCATAAAGCTTCAGTTTTGTCCCCATTCATTGTCAATAGGGAACAGACTGAATAGACTGGAAAGGAGTGCCCCAGAATGCATTCTGTTCCAGTTTTTTGCGTTCCCATGCCGGACACAACATCGTTGTAAGCAGCGTTTTTGTGGGCGGCATGGCAAACTGAAGGCACCAAAAACCATGTAAGTCAATGGTGCCAGATCCAGTTTTTACGGACACAAACAATGGTTTATTGACGGATACGGTAACTTTGTTTTCGATATAATACAGCTGGATCCATTCTGAACGGATGCAGCCGGTTGTATTATTATAATGGAAGCGTTCTGCTGTCGTTTTGAGATCCCCTAGTTTCTTTTAGGCTAGTTTCACACTAGCGGCAGGGGACTCCGGCAGGCTGTTCCGACAGGTGAACAGCCTGTCGGATCTGTCCTGCCACTAGTTCACGTGTGCCCCCGGACTGCCACGGGGGCGGAGAGGCAGCCGGGGGGCGGAGAGGCAGACGGACTAAAAGTACTTCCGCCCCCGCCCCATTATAGTCAATGGGGACGGAGCGGCAGTCCGGGGGCACACGTGAACTAGAAACAGGACAGATCCGACAGGCTGTTCACCTGCCGGAACAGTCTGCCGGAGTTCGCTGCTGCTAGTTTGAAAGTACCCTTACACCCCTTTTGATAAATTTCCCCTTATGTCTATATACTTCTTCCATGTTCTATGCTTTGCACATTGACTTGTTGACTAATATACAGTGCTGCCCATTATTATTCATACCCCTGGCAAATTTTGACTTAAAGTTACTTTTATTCAACCAGCAAGTAATTTTTTGACGGGAAATGACATAGGTGTCTCCCAAAAGATAATAAGAGGAGGCATTATTGTGGAAAAAAAAAACATTTCTCAGCTTTGATTTACATTTGAGCAAAAAATACAAGATGTTCCGCACTGTGGAAAATCTCAGAGGACACGGTCGGAGTGACACCTGTGCTGGCCAGGAGGATAGTTAGAGAGGTGAAAAAGAATCCAAGGATCACCACCAAGGCCATCTTGGTGAATCTGGGCTCTGCTGGTGGTAATGTCTCAAGGCAGACAATCCAACGGACACTGCACACTGCTGGGTTCCACTTCTCCAGATAAGGCACACAAAAGCTCACTTGGACTTTGGAAAAGCTCATCTGGACAAAGAAGAAGACTTCTGGTCTTCTGTGTTATGGTCAGATGAAACAAAAATTTAATTGTTTGGTCACAATGATGTTTCCTTCATTTGGTGTAAAAAAGGAGAAGCCTTCAACCCAAAGAACACCATCCCTACTGTCAAACATGGTGGTGGGAACCTAATGCTTTGGGGGTGTTTTTCAGCCAATGGACCAGGGAACCTAATCACAGTAAACGGCACCATGAAAAAAGAGCAATACATGAGGATTCTCAACGACAACATCAGGCAGTCTGCAGAGAAACTTGGCCTTGGGCACCAGTGGACATTTCAGCATGACAATGCCCCAAAACACACAGCAAAAGTGGTGAAGAAATAGTTAGCAGACCACAACATCAACGTTTTGGAGTGGCCCAACCAGAGTCCAGACTTGAATCCAATTGAGAATCTGTGGAGGGAGCTAAAGATCAGGGTGATGGCAAGAAGACCCTCCAACCTGAAAGATTTGGAGATCATTGCTAAAGATGAATGGGCAAAAATACCTATGGAGACATGCAAAAAGCTGGTCTGCACATATAGGAAGCGTTTGATTGCTGTAATAGCCAATAAAGGCTTTACTATTGATTATTGAGCAGGGTATGAATAATTTTGGACTGGACACTTTTTGCTCAAATGTAATTAAAAGCTGAGAAATGTTTTTTCCCCCCACAATAATGCCTCTTGTACATCGTCTTATTATCTTTTGGGAGACGCCTATGTCATTTCCCGTCAAAAAATTACTTGCTGGTTTAATAAAAGTAACTTTAAGTAAAAATTTGCCAGTGGTATGAATAATTATGGGCAGCACTGTATATTATTGGCTAATAGTATTAATTACATTTTTTTCTTTCTCTTTTTCTGATTTAGTTTCTGTGCGGTTCTAGTTCCGATATTGCAGTATATAAAGTCCCATCGCAATTATATAGTCTCGAGCGGCCACATCTTAGCCAAGAATTATATGTATTAGCTGTAATGTAATCTGTTTAGCTGATAGTATTTCATTACCAAAGGGCTTTGATCAATAAGTTGCTCTATTGCATCATTAGCGCCAAAGCCTTCATGCAGGCTTGTGGGGATCCAATAAATCCACCCCATGTTCTTGCCTGGACAGCATAAAGGAGGCAGATGGGAGGTAGCTATATAAATCACTGAGTCATGCCTTGCTGTGTCAGGTTTAATATACACTGTGTGGACTGTGTAATGTCTGGGATGTAATCATGTAGCCAATTCACGTTCAGTGTGACAGCCAAAGATCTATGGTATCCCATTATGTGTATCATCTGTTATACTAATGTACTTCCATTGACAGCTGCACCACGTCTAGCTAATTCGCTCATACTCTACCACTCTGTGTGTTATATTAATGCACTTACACTTTTACTACTTACTGTCTTACATTAAGTGGATAATACTTTATTTTATGATTATTTTTATGGGATCTATCTGGATAATTAAAATGAGAATTCTGCTTATTGAGGGAGGCAAATTATTGAGATCTATATACAACAAGGTAGGTACCAATAGGTATAGTTGACATTTGGCACTGAATATTCTATTATTTAAAGGGGCTCTCCAAAGTTTTTTAAATTTTGGCAAGGGGCAGTGTCCACTCCACTCCCATCCCTGCTGGACCTGCAGTGGTCACATGCCACTCCTCATTCCCTTGACCACTGTAGACTGTAACCGGTGATTGGCTATAGCAGGTACATGATATGATCAGTACACGCCCAGCAGGGACCGGAGGGGCAGCATGGAATATTTTAAAGATAAGGTTTTCCTTTTACATTTTACACAGCCCCTTTGCCAGATTTTACAGAATCTTGGAGAACCCCTTTAATATTGTTCATTAATGTTGTGTGGCAAATCAATACAATCTAGTTTAATCAATGAACAATCCGAAAATGCATGGGTTATATTGCAGCAGATACAATGCATCTGCGGACTTTAATGTGGTAATTCTGTGCTTATTTAGTTCATCAATATATTCTAGCAATCAGGTTTTGTAGGCCAGCAAAATACAATGAAATAATGGAAGCGCAAAGATTTTATATAATGCTCTGCCTCCAAAGAAATACTACATTTGGTAAGTTGTATTATCCCCAAACTCTTAAGGAATTAAATCTCCCAATTTACATGTCCTATGCAATGGAGATTTCTGAGAAAAGCAGGAGAGCTGCAGTTGTAGATGAATGTGGTGCTATTACTAGCAGAACATCTGCATTAATAGTCACCAGGGTCCAAACATGCTGTTCCGCCAAAACGAAAAAAATATCCTCCCTGTAACACCTTCACCTTTAAGATACTGTAGGTGAGGTTGGCATACAGCTATTTCTTTCAACCGCACAATAAACATGCGCATCGGTATTTCAATAGGGGAATAGGAATAGGTCACCGCCACACACCTCTATTAATGTCTTATGAATGTGGTGCTATTGTTAGCAGAACATCTGCATTAATACTCTCCAGGGTCCAAACATGCAGTTCCTCTAAAACAAATAAAATCCTCCCTGTAACACTTCCCCTCTAAGATACTGTAGGTGAGGTTGGCATACAGCTATTTCTTTCAACTGCACAATAAACATGCGCATTGGTATTCCAATAGGGGTATAGAAATAGGTCACTGCCACACACCTCTATTAATAGCTTATATGTAATATGCTTAATGTCATCATTCCTTATCGGTACCCCCACTACCAGTCCTCTGTGCTCCAGCGGCACTACTAGGCCACAGACTGGCCCACGTCTGCCACGCTAAGTGCACCCCTTTCATGGCATTGTTTGTTTCAAAAGTTTGGCACATCTCATTTTAGGCAATTCATCATCAGATCTGTCAAAAAGAATGGTTTTAAACTAGAATGTGTGCATGGCCAGCTTTTGTCTATTGGAAATCATATTCTGGTGCAAAAAAGTGGTGCAGATTAGCCCAACTTAGAGTTTGGTGCATTGGGACAGATTTTCAGGGCATGTGGACAGATTTTACAGGTATGTGGACAGACTTTCAGAGTTAGGTAAGCCAACAAATGGGTGGTATAAACTAAACTAGACAGTCTAAAGATATCCCAGGTTACCATCTAGCTTCAGCCACTATGGTAAATTTGTTGCAGGAATAGAAATATTTGAGGCAATGTTGCCTAGACAGTGGAGGTTGATGAGGAATTTTGACAGTAAGTATTTTACAGGCTGTTTAAAATTTTTGCAGGTTGAGAGGATTTTTGTGTTTTCACATTTTTACAGGTGCTAGAGCTCTGTTTTTGTAATGTAGTGTTCCAAGTACCTTGCTTACCACACCTACAGTTAAAGGGAATCTGTTATTAGTTTTGACAATGTTAAAGGGAACCTGTCACCGGGATTTTGTGTATAGAGCTGAGGAGTCTTGAGGACATGGGTTGCTAGATGGCCGCTAGCACATCTGCGATACCCAGTCCCCATAGCTCTGTGTGCTTTTATTGTGTAAAAAAAAACTATTTGATACATATGCAAATTAACCTGAGATGAGTCCTGTCCCTGAGATGAGTCCAGCGTGAAGGAGCCCAGCACCGCCCCGCATCCTCAGAATCTCCTCCTTGCTTCCCGACGTCAGAAAGCTAGAGCACTGTAATCTCGCGATGCGCGAGCTAGCGCATGCGCAGTGTCAGTGTTCATTCCCTGTGCTGGCATCAGCCTCAGGGAACGAACTGCGCATGCGCTAGCTCGCGCATGGCGAGATTACGGCGCTCTAGCTTTCTGACGTCAGAGAGCAAGGAAGAGATTCTGAGGATGCGGGGCGGTGCTGGGCTCCTTCACGCTGGACGCATCTCAGGTTAATTTGCATATGTACCAAATCGTTTTTTTTACACAATAAAAGCACACAGAGCTATGGGGACTGGGTATTGCAGATGTTCTAGCGGCCATCTAGCAACCCATGTCCTCAGCTCTATACCCAAAATCCCAGTGACAGGTTCCCTTTAAACTCCTAACAGCACATAAATGGCTAACAGCACCAGATAGGACCTGGAGGGCGCGGTACAATCATACCCTTTGTGGAGCTTTTATTATCTGGAGTAATGTATATATGAACTTTTTTTCTGCCAGCTTCTGCTCCTGCAAGTGCCCAGGAGGCAGTGCTTCACTGTGAAGTGCATTGATCTGCTTCACAGCCAGTCTCCTTGCTCTGAGTGATCGATTTAACATCCAACCAGGAGACCACTACAGCTGTCACTCAGAGCAGAGGAGAGAGAGCACTTCACAGTGGAACTCTGCCACCAGGGTTTATTCTGCTTTCCCCACCCTTCCTACCTGGTGATTTCAGCAGTTTATAATGTCACAACTTCTTATAGACTCTCTTTAATGGACAACATTCTTGCTGCCTGTAGGCAAAATTTGGGGGAGCTTAATGCCTTTGGATGTATATGATATTGACACCCCCATTAGTGGTTGCAGGAACCCTGAATTTTATTATTTAGAAGGGTTTTCCGGGATTTATTAACTGGTTATCTAGTATGTGATCAGTGGGGGTCCAACACCCAGAACCCCCGCCGATCATCTGTTTGAGAAGGCATCAGCGACTTCTTGCAGCTTTGGCCATGTAATGCGATGTTCATTAGTCACATGGCCTAGGCCAGTGATGGCGAACCTATGGCACGGGTGCCAGAGGCGGCACTCAGAGCCCTCTCTGTGGGCACCTGCGCCTTGGAAAAAGTCTATGGTGTACCAATATGCTTTAGACTTTTCCTGCCATTCATCAGCACAGGACACACTATGAAGAGCACAGGCAGTGCATTGTATGTAGGCTATTAAGCTATTATAGCTAAATAATAAAGTACATGGAAGATATACTATATTGGTATTCAGGTTAAATTGCCATGTTGGCACTTTGCAATAAATAAGTGGGTATTTGGTTGCAGTTTGGGCACTCTATCTCTAAAAGGTTCACCATCACTGGCCTAGGCGCAGCTCACTCACATTGAAGTGAATGAGGTTGAGCTGCGATACCAAGCACCGCCACTTTAAAATGTACGGCAATGTGATCAGAGAGAAGGCCGCGGTGCTGCTGCAAGCAATGGTGCCTTCTCAAACAGCTGATCGGCGGGGGTTCTGGGTGTCGGACCTCCACTGATCAGTTACTGATGACCTATCCTGAGGATAGTAACATAGTAACATAGTTTATAAGGCTGAAAAAAGACATCTGCCCATCCAGTTTAGCCTGTTATCCTGCGAGTTGATCCAGAGGAATGCAAAAAACACTGAGGTAGAAGCCAATTTTCTCCACTTAAGGGGAAAAAAATTCCTTCCCGACTCCAATCAGGCAATCAGAATAACTCCCTGGATCAACAATCTCTCTAGTAGCTATAGCCTGTAATATTATTACGCTCCAGAAATACATCCAGGCCCCTCTTGAATTCCTTTATTGTACTTACCATCACCTCCTCCTCAGGCAGAGAGTTCCATAGTCTCATTGCTCTTACCGTAAAGAATCCTCTTCTATGTTTGTGTACAAACCTTCTTGCCTCCAGACGCAGAGGATGTCCTCTCGCCACAGTCACAGTCCTGGGGATAAATAGATGACGGGAGAGATCTCTGTACTGACCCCTGATATATTTATACATAGTTATTAGATCTCCCCTCAGTTGTCTTTTTCTAAAGTGAATAACCCTAATTTTGATAATCTTTCAGGGTACTGTAGTCCCCCCATTATTACTTTAGTTGCCCTCCTCTGAACCCTCTCTAGCTCTACTATGTCTGCCTTGTTCACAGGAGCCCAGAACTGTACACAGTACTCCATGTGTGGTCTGACTAGTGATTTATAAAGTGGTAGGTCTATGTTCTCATCACGGGCATCTATGCTCCTTTTGATGCAACCCATTATCTTATTGTCGCCAAAAAATGAACGTGACTTTCGCATATATGAAAATCAAAAAAGCTTTATTGTTGATATACAAAACATACATACATAATGATAAAAGGCAGCACAAAGGCGGGACACACTGATAAGAAACAGGAGGCCGGGAGATCAGCACACCAGAGGACAGAGGCAGATGTAGTAATAATGAGGATAGGTGAAAGAACAAAATAGAGCATACCCTGAGTGGTGTGTCGATCTCTCGGCCGCCTCCTGACCGAACACCATTTTGCCAGCATCCTGGCTTTTTCCGGGTTGCTGGCGAAGCTGCGTTGGGTCAGGAGGCGGCCGAGAGATCGACACACCACTCAGGGTATGCTCTTTTTGTTCTTTCATCTATCCTCATTTTTACCACATCTGCCCCCATTGTATTTTGTTTGGGGCTTTGGTGCCATGAGGTTATTTGGTGGTTTCCTTCCAGCTCACATACTTTTTCCCTGTCCTCTGGTGTGCCGATCTCCCGGCCTCTCCTTGGGTCCTGTTCCTTATCCGTGTGTCCCGCGTTTGTGCTACCTTTTATCATTATTAGAGTTGAGCGAACACCTGGATGTTCGGGTTCGAGAAGTTCGGCCGAACATCCCGGAAATGTTCGGGTTCGGGATCCGAACCCGATCCGAACTTCGTCCCGAACCCGAACCCCATTGAAGTCAATGGGGACCCGAACTTTTCGGCACTAAAACGGCTGTAAAACAGCCCAGGAAAGGGCTAGAGGGCTGCAAAAGGCAGCAACATGTAGGTAAATCCCCTGCAAACAAATGTGGATAGGGAAATTAATTAAAATAAAAATTAAATAAATAAAAATTAACCAAAATCAATTGGAGAGAGGTTCCATAGCAGAGAATCTGGCTTCCCGTCACCCACCACTGGAACAGTCCATTCTCAGATATTTAGGCCCCGGCACCCAGGCAGAGGAGAGAGGTCCCGTAACAGAGAATCTGTCTTCATGTCAGCAGAGAATTAGTCTGCATGTCATAGCAGAGAATGAGGCTTCACGTCAGCCACCACTGCAACAGTCCATTGGCATATATTTAGGCCTAGCACACAGGCAGAGGAGAGAGGTCCCGTAACAGAGAATCTGGCTTCATGTCAGCAGAGAATCAGTCTGCATGTCATAGCAGAGAATGAGGCTTCACGTCAGCCACCACTGCAACAGTCCATTGGCATATATTTAGGCCCAGCACACACACAGGCAGAGGAGAGAGGTCCCGTAACAGAGAATCTGGCTTCATGTCAGCAGAGAATCAGTCTGCATGTCATAGCAGAGAATGAGGCTTCACGTCAGCCACCACTGCAACAGTCCATTGGCATATATTTAGGCCCAGCACACACACAGGCAGAGGAGAGAGGTCCCGTAACAGAGAATCTGTCTTCATGTCAGCAGAGAATTAGTCTGCATGTCATAGCAGAGAATGAGGCTTCACGTCACCCACCACTGCAACAGTCCATTGGCATATATTTAGGCCTAGCACACAGGCAGAGCAGAGAGGTCCCGTAACAGACAATCTGGCTTCATGACAGCAGAGAATCAGTCTGCATGTCATAGCAGAGAATGAGGCTTCACGTCACCCACCACTGCAACAGTCCATTGGCATATATTTAGGCCTAGCACACAGGCAGAGCAGAGAGGTCCCGTAACAGACAATCTGGCTTCATGTCAGCAGAGAATCAGTCTGCATGTCATAGCAGAGAATGAGGCTTCACGTCACCCACCACTGCAACAGTCCATTGGCATATATTTAGGCCTAGCACACAGGCAGAGCAGAGAGGTCCCGTAACAGACAATCTGGCTTCATGACAGCAGAGAATCAGTCTGCATGTCATAGCAGAGAATGAGGCTTCACGTCACCCACCACTGCAACAGTCCATTGGCATATATTTAGGCCTAGCACACAGGCAGAGCAGAGAGGTCCCGTAACAGACAATCTGGCTTCATGTCAGCAGAGAATCAGTCTGCATGTCATAGCAGAGAATGAGGCTTCACGTCACCCACCACTGCAACAGTCCATTGGCATATATTTAGGCCTAGCACACAGGCAGAGCAGAGAGGTCCCGTAACAGACAATCTGGCTTCATGACAGCAGAGAATCAGTCTGCATGTCATAGCAGAGAATGAGGCTTCACGTCACCCACCACTGCAACAGTCCATTGGCATATATTTAGGCCTAGCACACAGGCAGAGCAGAGAGGTCCCGTAACAGACAATCTGGCTTCATGTCAGCAGAGAATCAGTCTGCATGTCATAGCAGAGAATGAGGCTTCACGTCACCCACCACTGCAACAGTCCATTGTCATAAATTTAGGCCCAGCACCCAGGCAGAGGAGAGAGGTCCCGTAACAGACAATCTGGCTTCATGTCAGCAGAGAATTAGTCTGCATGTCATAGCAGAGAATCAGGCTTCATGTCAGCCACCACTGCAACAGTCCATTGGCATATATTTAGGCCTAGCACACAGGCAGAGGAGAGGTTCATTCAACTTTGGGTAGCATCGCAATATAATGGTAAAATGAAAATAAAAATAGGATTGAATGAGGAAGTGCCCTGGAGTCCAATAATATATGGTTATGGGGAGGTAGTTAATGTCTAATCTGGACAAGGGACGGACAGGTCCTGTGGGATCCATGCCTGGTTCATTTTTATGAACGTCAGCTTGTCCACATTGGCTGTAGACAGGCGGCTGCGTTTGTCTGTAATGACGCCCCCTGCCGTGCTGAATACACGTTCAGACAAAACGCTGGCTGCCGGGCAGGCCAGCACCTCCAAGGCATAAAAGGCTAGCTCTGGCCACGTGGACAATTTAGAGACCCAGAAGTTGAATGGGGCCGAACCATCAGTCAGTACGTGGAGGGGTGTGCACACGTACTGTTCCACCATGTTAGTGAAATGTTGCCTCCTGCTAACACGTTGCGTATCAGGTGGTGGTGCAGTTAACTGTGGCGTGTTGACAAAAGTTTTCCACATCTCTGCCATGCTAACCCTGCCCTCAGAGGAGCTGGCCGTGACACAGCTGCCTTGGCGACCTCTTGCTCCTCCTCTGCCTTGGCCTTGGGCTTCCACTTGTTCCCCTGTGACATTTGGGAATGCTCTCAGTAGCGCGTCTACCAACGTGCGCTTGTACTCGCGCATCTTCCTATCACGCTCCAGTGCAGGAAGTAAGGTGGGCACATTGTCTTTGTAGCGTGGATCCAGCAGGGTGGCAACCCAGTAGTCCGCACAGGTTAAAATGTGGGCAACTCTGCTGTCGTTGCGCAGGCACTGCAGCATGTAGTCGCTCATGTGTGCCAGGCTGCCCAGGGGTAAGGACAAGCTGTCCTCTGTGGGAGGCGTATCGTCATCGTCCTGCCTTTCCCCCCAGCCACGCACCAGTGATGGACCCGAGCTGCGTTGGGTGCCACCCCGCTGTGACCATGCTTCATCCTCATCCTCCTCCACCTCCTCCTCATCCTCGTCCTCCTCGTCCTCCAGTAGTGGGCCCTGGCTGGCCACATTTGTACCTGGCCTCTGCTGTTGCAAAAAACCTCCCTCTGAGTCACTTCGAAGAGACTGGCCTGAAAGTGCTAAAAATGACCCCTCTTCCTCATCCTCCTCCTCCTCCTCCTGGGCCACCTCCTGTTCCATCATCGCCCTAAGTGTTTTCTCAAGGAGACATAGAAGTGGTATTGTAACGCTGATAACGGTGTCATCGCCACTGGCCATGTTGGTGGAGTACTCGAAACAGCGCAACAGGGCACACAGGTCTCGCATGGAGGCCCAGTCATTGGTGGTGAAGTGGTGCTGTTCTGTAGTGCGACTGACCCGTGCGTGCTGCAGCTGAAACTCCACTATGGCCTGCTGCTGCTCGCACAGTCTGTCCAGCATGTGCAAGGTGGAGTTCCACCTGGTGGGCACGTCGCATATGAGGCGGTGAGCGGGAAGGCCGAAGTTACGCTGTAGCGCAGACAGGCGAGCAGCGGCAGGATGTGAACGCCGGAAGCGCGAACAGACGGCCCGCACTTTATGCAGCAGCTCTGACATGTCGGGGTAGTTGTGAATGAACTTCTGCACCACCAAATTCAGCACATGCGCCAAGCAAGGGATGTGCGTCAAATTGGCTAGTCCCAGAGCTGCAACGAGATTTCGCCCATTATCACACACCACCAGGCCGGGCTTGAGGCTCACCGGCAGCAACCACTCGTCGGTCTGTTGTTCAATACCCCGCCACAACTCCTGTGCGGTGTGGGGCCTGTCCCCCAAACATATGAGTTTCAGAATGGCCTGCTGACGTTTACCCCGGGCTGTGCTGAAGTTGGTGGTGAAGGTGTGTGGCTGACTGGATGAGCAGGTGGAAGAAGAGGAGGAGGAAGCCGAGAAGGAGGAGGTGGCAACAGGAGGCAAAGAATGTTGCCCTGCGATCCTTGGCGGCGGCAGGACGTGCGCCAAACAGCTCTCCGCCTGGGGCCCAGCTGCCACTACATTTACCCAGTGTGCAGTTAGGGAGATATAGCGTCCCTGGCCGTGCTTACTGGTCCACGTATCTGTGGTTAGGTGGACCTTGCTACAGATGGCGTTGCGCAGTGCACACTTGATTTTATCGGATACTTGGTTGTGCAGGGAAGGCACGGCTCTCTTGGAGAAGTAGTGCCGGCTGGGAACAACATACTGTGGGACAGCAAGCGACATGAGCTGTTTGAAGCTGTCTGTGTCCACCAGCCTAAATGACAGCATTTCATAGGCCAGTAGTTTAGAAATGCTGGCATTCAGGGCCAGGGATCGAGGGTGGCTAGGTGGGAATTTACGCTTTCTATCAAATGTTTGTGAGATGGAGAGCTGAACGCTGGCGTGTGACATGGTTGAGACGCTTGGTGACGGAGGTGGTGGTGGTGGTGTTGGTGGTACATCCCCTGTTTGCTGGGCGGCAGGTGCCAACGTTCCTCCAGAGGCGGAGGAAGAGGCCGAGGCGGCAGCAGCAGAATAGGCCGAGGCGGCAGCAGCAGAAGAGGTAGCAGGGGGAGCCTGAGTGACTTCCTTGGTTTTAAGGTGTTTACTCCACTGCAGTTCATGCTTTGCATGCAGGTGCCTGGTCATGCAGGTTGTGCTCAGGTTCAGAACGTTAATGCCTCGCTTCAGGCTCTGATGGCACAGCGTGCAAACCACTCGGGTCTTGTCGTCAGCACATTGTTTGAAGAAGTGCCATGCCAAGGAACTCCTTGAAGCTGCCTTTGGGGTGCTCGGTCCCAGATGGCGGCGGTCAGTAGCAGGCGGAGTCTCTTGGCGGCGGGTGTTCTGCTTTTGCCCACTGCTCCCTCTTTTGCTACGCTGTTGGCTCGGTCTCACCACTGCCTCTTCCTCCGAACTGTGAAAGTCAGTGGCACGACCTTCATTCCATGTGGGGTCTAGGACCTCATCGTCCCCTGCATCGTCTTCCACCCAGTCTTGATCCCTGACCTCCTGTTCAGTCTGCACACTGCAGAAAGACGCAGCAGTTGGCACCTGTGTTTCGTCATCATCAGAGACATGCTGAGGTGGTATTCCCATGTCCTCATCATCAGGAAACATAAGTGGTTGTGCGTCAGTGCATTCTATGTCTTTCACCGCTGGGGAAGGGCTAGGTGGATGCCCTTGGGAAACCCTGCCAGCGGAGTCTTCAAACAGCATAAGAGACTGCTGCATAACTTGAGGCTGAGACAGTTTCCCTGGTATGCATGGGGGTGATGTGACAGACTGATGGGGTTGGTTTTCAGGCGCCATCTGTGCGCTTTCTGCAGAAGACTGGGTGGGAGATAATGTGAACGTGCTGGATCCACTGTCGGCCACCCAATTGACTAATGCCTGTACCTGCTCAGGCCTTACCATCCTTAGAACGGCATTGGGCCCCACCATATATCGCTGTAAATTCTGGCGGCTACTGGGACCTGAGGTAGTTGGTACACTAGGACGTGTGGATGTGGCAGAACGGCCACGTCCTCTCCCAGCACCAGAGGGTCCACTAACACCACCACGACCATGTCCACGTCCGCGTCCCTTACTAGATGTTTTTCTCATTGTTATGGTTCACCACAACAACAAATATATTATTTGGCCCAATGTATTGTATTCAAATTCAGCGGGATATAAATTTGAGGCCTAGTATTTAGGCGCTGGGTGACCGGTATGGATTTAGTGACAGAATTAGACTTGGAAATGCACAGAAGCGTGTGTGTGAAGTTATTCTGAATGACCCAATGTGCACCTTGAATATTATATACCCTTTTTGGGATAGATTTCAAATAGCTCTGATATAGCAGGAACCACTAAATTATGAAATTGCTAAATTGGGAATTGTACTTCAACCCAGAACAAAAAATGTGCTTTGACGGGCACTAAATAACTTTCCCAGCTACAACAGTACAGCGGTAACGAGAGATTTAGAGGGATTTAAATTTGAGGCCTAGTATTTAGGCGCTGGGTGACAGGTATGGGTTTAGTGACAGAATTAGACTTGGAAATACACAGTAGCGGGTGTGTGTGAAGTTATTCTGAATGACCCAATGTGCACCTTCAATATTATATACCCTTTTTGGGATAGATTTCAAATAGCTCTGATATAGCAGGAACCACTAAATTATGAAATTGCTAAATTGGGAATTGTACTTCAACCCAGAACAAAAAATGTGCTTTGACGGACACTAAATATCTTGCCCAGCAACAACAGTACAGCGGTGGGTAACGAGAGATTTAGAGGGATTTAAATTTGAGGCCTAGTATTTAGGCGCTGGGTCACCGGTATGGATTTAGTGACAGAATTAGACTTGGAAATGCACAGAAGCGTGTGTGTGAAGTTATTCTGAATGACCCTATGTGCACCTTCAATATTATATACCCTTTTAGGGATAGATTTCAAATAGCTCTGATATAGCAGAAACCACTAAATTATGAAATTGCTAAATTGGGAATTGTACTTCAACCCAGAACAAAAAATGTGCTTTGACGGACACTAAATATCTTGCCCAGCAACAACAGTACAGCGGTGGGTAACGAGAGATTTAGAGGGATTTAAATTTGAGGCCTAGTATTTAGGCGCTGGGTGACAGGTATGGGTTTAGTGACAGAATTAGACTTGGAAATACACAGTAGCGGGTGTGTGTGAAGTTATTCTGAATGACCCAATGTGCACCTTCAATATTATATACCCTTTTTGGGATAGATTTCAAATAGCTCTGATATAGCAGGAACCACTAAATTATGAAATTGCTAAATTGGGAATTGTACTTCAACCCAGAACAAAAAATGTGCTTTGACGGACACTAAATATCTTGCCCAGCAACAACAGTACAGCGGTGGGTAACGAGAGATTTAGAGGGATTTAAATTTGAGGCCTAGTATTTAGGCGCTGGGTCACCGGTATGGATTTAGTGACAGAATTAGACTTGGAAATGCACAGAAGCGTGTGTGTGAAGTTATTCTGAATGACCCTATGTGCACCTTCAATATTATATACCCTTTTAGGGATAGATTTCAAATAGCTCTGATATAGCAGAAACCACTAAATTATGAAATTGCTAAATTGGGAATTGTACTTCAACCCAGAACAAAAAATGTGCTTTGACGGACACTAAATATCTTGCCCAGCAACAACAGTACAGCGGTGGGTAACGAGAGATTTAGAGGGATTTAAATTTGAGGCCTAGTATTTAGGCGCTGGGTGACAGGTATGGGTTTAGTGACAGAATTAGACTTGGAAATACACAGTAGCGGGTGTGTGTGAAGTTATTCTGAATGACCCTATGTGCACCTTCAATATTATATACCCTTTTAGGGATAGATTTCAAATAGCTCTGATATAGCAGGAAACCACTAAATTATGAAATTGCTAAATTGGGAATTGTACTTCAACCCAGAACAAAAAATGTGCTTTGACGGACACTAAATATCTTGCCCAGCAACAACAGTACAGCGGTGGGTAACGAGAGATTTAGAGGGATTTAAATTTGAGGCCTAGTATTTAGGCGCTGGGTCACCGGTATGGATTTAGTGACAGAATTAGACTTGGAAATGCACAGAAGCGTGTGTGTGAAGTTATTCTGAATGACCCTATGTGCACCTTCAATATTATATACCCTTTTAGGGATAGATTTCAAATAGCTCTGATATAGCAGAAACCACTAAATTATGAAATTGCTAAATTGGGAATTGTACTTCAACCCAGAACAAAAAATGTGCTTTGACGGACACTAAATATCTTGCCCAGCAACAACAGTACAGCGGTGGGTAACGAGAGATTTAGAGGGATTTAAATTTGAGGCCTAGTATTTAGGCGCTGGGTCACCGGTATGGATTTAGTGACAGAATTAGACTTGGAAATGCACAGAAGCGTGTGTGTGAAGTTATTCTGAATGACCCTATGTGCACCTTCAATATTATATACCCTTTTAGGGATAGATTTCAAATAGCTCTGATATAGCAGAAACCACTAAATTATGAAATTGCTAAATTGGGAATTGTACTTCAACCCAGAACAAAAAATGTGCTTTGACGGACACTAAATATCTTGCCCAGCAACAACAGTACAGCTGGTGGGTAACGAGAGATTTAGAGGGATTTAAATTTGAGGCCTAGTATTTAGGCGCTGGGTCACCGGTATGGATTTAGTGACAGAATTAGACTTGGAAATGCACAGAAGCGTGTGTGTGAAGTTATTCTGAATGACCCTATGTGCACCTTCAATATTATATACCCTTTTAGGGATAGATTTCAAATAGCTCTGATATAGCAGAAACCACTAAATTATGAAATTGCTAAATTGGGAATTGTACTTCAACCCAGAACAAAAAATGTGCTTTGACGGACACTAAATATCTTGCCCAGCAACAACAGTACAGCGGTGGGTAACGAGAGATTTAGAGGGATTTAAATTTGAGGCCTAGTATTTAGGCGCTGGGTCACCGGTATGGATTTAGTGACAGAATTAGACTTGGAAATGCACAGAAGCGTGTGTGTGAAGTTATTCTGAATGACCCTATGTGCACCTTCAATATTATATACCCTTTTAGGGATAGATTTCAAATAGCTCTGATATAGCAGAAACCACTAAATTATGAAATTGCTAAATTGGGAATTGTACTTCAACCCAGAACAAAAAATGTGCTTTGACGGACACTAAATATCTTGCCCAGCAACAACAGTACAGTGGTGGGTAACGAGAGATTTAGAGGGATTTAAATTTGAGGCCTAGTATTTAGGCGCTGGGTCACCGGTATGGATTTAGTGACAGAATTAGACTTGGAAATGCACAGAAGCGTGTGTGTGAAGTTATTCTGAATGACCCTATGTGCACCTTCAATATTATATACCCTTTTAGGGATAGATTTCAAATAGCTCTGATATAGCAGAAACCACTAAATTATGAAATTGCTAAATTGGGAATTGTACTTCAACCCAGAACAAAAAATGTGCTTTGACGGACACTAAATATCTTGCCCAGCAACAACAGTACAGCGGTGGGTAACGAGAGATTTAGAGGGATTTAAATTTGAGGCCTAGTATTTAGGCGCTGGGTGACAGGTATGGGTTTAGTGACAGAATTAGACTTGGAAATACACAGTAGCGGGTGTGTGTGAAGTTATTCTGAATGACCCAATGTGCACCTTCAATATTATATACCCTTTTTGGGATAGATTTCAAATAGCTCTGATATAGCAGGAACCACTAAATTATGAAATTGCTAAATTGGGAATTGTATTTCAACCCAGAACAAGAAATGTGCTTGAACGGACACTAAATAACTCGCCCAGCTACAGCACTAGGGACAGATTTAGCTGGATATAAATTTGAGGCCTAGTATTTAGGCGCTGGGTGACCGGTATGGATTTAGTGACAGAATTAGACTGGGATATGGCCAAAAAATGAACAGACTATTGCTGGTTAAATGCACTTGGTGTGACAGCTTCACCCTGATGTAGGCTTTAGCCAAAAAACAACCACACCATTGAGGGTTAAATGCACTTGGTGACAGGCGCAGCTTGCCCCTGATTTTGTATATGGCCAAAAAATGAACAGACTATTGCTGGTTAAATGCACTTGGTGTGACAGCTTCACCCTGATGTAGGCTTTAGCCAAAAAACAACCACACCATTGAGGGTTAAATGCACTTGGTGACAGGCGCAGCTTGCCCCTGATTTTGTATATGGCCAAAAAATGAACAGACTATTGCTGGTTAAATGCACTTGGTGTGACAGCTTCACCCTGATGTAGGCTTTAGCCAAAAAACAACCACACCATTGAGGGTTAAATGCACTTGGTGACAGGCGCAGCTTGCCCCTGATTTTGTATATGGCCAAAAAATGAACAGACTATTGCTGGTTAAATGCACTTGGTGTGACAGCTTCACCCTGATGTAGGCTTTAGCCAAAAAACAACCACACCATTGAGGGTTAAATGCACTTGGTCGCAGCTTGTGCTGGCGCACCACAAGACACAAAATGGCCGCCGATCACCCCAGAAAAATGAGACTGACAAACGGTCTGTGCAGCCTAAAAACAGTGAGCAATTGAGGATCAGCAGCTCAATGATCCACAGCTGCAGATCGATCAGTTAATCAAGTCCTTTGGAGGAGTTAATCTGCCTAATCTCGCCCTACTGTCGCAGCCGCAACCTCTCCCTACGCTAATCAGAGCAGAGTGACGGGCGGCGCTATGTGACTCCAGCTTAAATAGAGGCTGGGTCACATGGTGCTCTGGCCAATCACAGCCATGCCAATAGTAGGCATGGCTGTGATGGCCTCTTGGGGCAAGTAGTATGACGCTTGTT